>NC_048573.1:14878763-15185013 GCF_013265735.2 Oncorhynchus mykiss
CTTGGACATGCGTCCTCGGGGCCGTGGTCATCAGTACCTAGTTGACTGGGAGGGGTACGGTCCTGAGGAGAGGAGTTGGGTTCCCTCTCGGGACGTGCTGGACCGTGCGCTGATTGATGATTTCCTCCGTTGCCGCCAGGTTTCCTCCTCGAGTGCGCCAGGAGGCGCTCGGTGAGTGGGGGGGTACTGTCATGTACTGTCATGTTGTCTTGTCTCTGTCCTTTCCCTTCACCCTGTCTCCCTCTGCTGGTCGTGTTAGGTTACCTTTTCTCTCCCGCTTTCCCCCAGCTGTCCCTTGTCTCCTCTAACTACCCATTCACCCCGTTCCCCACCTGTTCCCTTTTTTCCCTCTGATTAGGTCCCAATATCTCTCTCTGTTTCTGCTCCTGTCCTTGTCGGATTCTTGTTTGTTTGTGTCATTCATGCCTGAACCAGACTGTCGTCATGTTTGCTGTAACCTTGTCCTGTCCTGTCGGAATCTGCCGGTCCATCTGAGCCTACCTATGTTTGGTAATTAAAGAAGCTCTGTTTAAGTTGATTCGCTTTTGGGTCCTCATTCACGCACCGTAACAACGAGATCTTCAGTTTCTTGGCAATTTCTCGCATGGAATAGCCTTCATTTCTCATAACAAAAATAGACTATCAGGTTTCAGAAGAAAGTTATTTGTTTCTGGCCATTTTGAGCCTGTAATCAAACTCACAAATGCTGATGCTCCAAATACACAACTAGTCTAAAGAAGGCCTGTCTTATTGCTTCTTTAATCCGAACGACAGTTTTCAGCTTTGCTAACATACTGTAATTGCAAAAGGGCTTTCTAATGATAAATGAGCCTTTTAAATGATACATTTGGATTAGCTAACACAATGTGCCATTGGAACACAGGAGAGATGGTTGCTGATAATGGGCCTCGGTAGATATTCCATAAACAAATCTTCTGTTTCAAATCAAATCAAAATGTATTGGTCACATACACATGGTTAGCAGATGTTAATGCGAGTGTAGCGAAATGCTTGTGCTTCTAGTTCTGACCGTGCAGTAATATCTATCATGACTCAGGATATTGACCCAGATGCAGACACAGCTACAATAGTAATTTACAACATTAACAATGTCTACGCTGTATTTCTGATCAATTTGATGTTATTTGAATGAACAAAAAAATTGCTTTTCTTTCAAAAACAAGGACATTTCTAAGTGACCCCAAACTTTTGAACGGTAGTGTAAATATCTCTTACATCAGTCACAGTCAATTCATCCGTTCTTATTTACCTCATCAGTCTCATTCTGAACATTGCATAATCCGGTAAATCTGCACAAACCCTAGTCTACACGATGACTCAGCGATACACAAATTGGCTTGGTTATTTATTTTCTAACCAAATAATCACACCGAATTACATAAACACACACACAGGATAGATTATACATTGATTACTCCAGTGCAATGAAAAGTCCCAAGTGGACTAACCCGATATGACGGCTTGTTACACAATGAAATGGAGGGGAAAGAAAGAGAGGGAGGAGGAGAGACGAAGTAATTTGTCCATACAGTTGAATAATACGCTCATCGTAAATATGGATATTTAGCACCCTAACAACCACTCATTCGAATTTAGAAATGCAATGTACATATTTACGCTTGTATGTCTTTGTCCTCTCACTCTGTTGAAATCACTCAATCAGGCTGTGGAGAGTAGTTCGACAGAAGTATCTGGCTGTGCAAGACTCTGGTTGTCCACCAGAGGTCACCATGTCAATTGTAGTCATAGCTTCCTGGTCTCAGAGTGTCTGTTAGAATGGTTCTTCCAGAGGTGTACCACGCGGTGTTCAGCGGGCCTTGTCCTTCACTCTGTTTGTTTAGAATAGATACCTTAGAGGTACCTATAGTGATGAGAGAAAATTGTTCTTCGTCTCTCATCTTCGGTCGAATTTCCTAGGCTAACACTGCATAAACAGCTGCAGACTGAATGTTCCTGTGTACAGAGGTCTTCGAGAGAGAGAGAGAGAGAGAGAGAGAGAGAGAGAGAGAGAGAGAGAGAGAGAGAGAGAGAGGGTCTTAAAATTTTCTGGTATTATAGTCATTAAACCATTTCGTAATGCATTCAGCACACGCTGCACTTATACTGGTCTTGAGAGATTCCAACTATTTCAACTCAAGTTCTCTGGTCTAATATGTTAATTCTTCCATCCTGTTGCCACAATGTCTGTGTTCACGTGGGCGTGGTTACTGACTTGGCAAAAGTCTTTATGAAAAAACATTAGCTCATTTAGAAGGCTAAAGTCACATTTAATCTTCTCACAAATAGTTTCATATTTAATCATATAACTTGTACAACATTTAGATGTAAACCTGACCCCTTGAATGCATACATTTTCAGAGATACAGTTATTTAGTTATACCGTCCTTAATGATATCACAAAACAACAACTGATTTGATTTGTGTTTAAGTCTCACCAACCATTTCCCACATTATTTACGTTAGAAATATCGTTTAAATGTCCAATCTTTTGATGTTACAGTACTGCAAAATTTCTCTCTGTTGTAACAAAGGGATTTTTTACTTTCATTTCTGCATAGTGGGAGAGAGAGAGTTCCTGTAAGGTATTTGTGACACTCATAAAACTGTCCAACCTCTCTGGTGGGAGAGGGGGATCTCTCTGATCCTCACCCAGGAAGGAAAGTTATGACAACAGGCAGGGGTTTGTGATCAGGTCAGAGCCAGGCAGGTACAGGACGGCAGGCAGGATCGGGGTCAGGGTAGGCAGAAATGTCAGAACCGGGAAAACTAGGAAACAGAACTTGACAAACATGAAGACAGGAAAGCACACTGGTAAGACCTGACAAGTCAAGACGAACTGGCAACAGACAAACAGAGAACACAGGTATAAATACACTGGAGATAATGGGGAAGATGGGTGACACCTGGAGGGGGGAGGAGACAAGCACAAAGACAGGTGAAACAGATCAGGGTGGGTTTGAGACAAGCCCAAAGACAGGTGAAAAGAGATCTGGGTGTGACAGTATGATACATCTCTGGTACATAATTACACAGTAAACCCATTATGTAATAATAATAATAAAGTAATAGTACAATTAATAATAACATAAAAAATAATAATAGTAATAATAATAATACATGGTATTTATGTAGCACTTTCAAGGATCCAAAGTCTCTTACATGTGGTGTTTGCATTTCCACATAGTTGATTTGTACGTAGACGTGAGCAGAGGAGCATTTATTGATAAAGATCCACCCCCATTTCTCTTTTCCTGTAATCTCATTGTCACGACTTCCGCGGAAGTTGGCTCCTCTGCCTGTTCGGGCGGTGCTCGGCGGTCGTCGTCTCCGTCCTACTAGCCACTACCGATCCCTTTTTCGTTTGTCTGTTGGTTTTGTCTTATTAGTTTCACCTGTGTGTATTTTAGTTTAATTAGCGTCCTTATATATAGTAGGTTGTCCCGCCCTTGTTTTGTGCGGGATTGTTTTTGTTACTCTGTTGTATGGTGGGTTTTCGTGTATGTATTCTCCGGACTATTTTGGTCCTGTGTTTTGGGCTGGTTAATTGTATGCGCCCTGTGTGTTGGCGTGACCGTTTTGTGCGCCGGATAATAAATTGAACCCTGCTCTCTACGCCTGATTCCACCCACCACTCCTAGTATCTCGTGACACTCATCCTGTTCTGCTGAATGTGGGGGAGGAGTGGACTTGAATAAAGTAAAGTAGACCCACACACTCAAATATGTACAGATATGTTAAATGCAGATATGTAAAGTGTCATACAGTATACAGTATATCAACTTTGAAAAGTGCTATTTAAATTAAGTCCATTATTACCTATTCATTGATGGGGTATGACTTTACATTGCAGTGTGTTATTGTGTCATTATTTGTGTAGGCACACTGTGTTCAGTGAACAATGAGTAATTACAATATCTTCTACACTGTACTTACACAAGTAAAAATTACACAGTAATTAGAGCCCTGTAGTGAAAAGTGTAACCATTGATCAATGTCAGAATGTCATGTTGTGTATTTGTGTGTTTCAGGTGTGGGTATTTCTCTGTTCAACAAAGCAGTGGGGGACTCAGTGGAGCTGCCCTCAGGCTTAGAAAGGGAAGGTATCAAGTCAATGGAGTGGAAGTATAAAAAAATGGTCATTGCAGAATTTGATGGGAACATTTCCTTACCAAGATCACAGTTTAAGGGGAGACTAGAGATGAACGACAGTAACTTCCGTTTAACAATCCAAGAACTGTCACTGCAAGACTCAGGGGAATTTCTAGTTTCTGCCGCATCAAACAAAGGAGGACAGATTCCAACCAAGACCATCCATCTTCAAGTCCATGGTAGGCTGCTTTGTGTTATTCCATCTTTTTATCTTGCATTGTCTTTCTCCTGGAGGTATGGTCCATTTAAAATAATTATCTCTCCTTCTCTCTCTCTCTCTCGTTTTCTCTCTCTCTCTCTCTCTCTCTCTCTCTCTCTCTCTCTCTCTCTCTCTCTCTCTCGTTTTCTCTCTCTCTCTCTCTCTCTCTCTCTCTCTCTCTCTCTCTCTCTCTCTCTCTCTCTCTGTTTCTCTCTCTCGTTTTCTCTCTCTCGTTTTCTCTCTCTCTCTCTCTCTCTCTCTCTCTCTCTCTCTCTCTCTCTCTCTCTCTCGCTCTCTCTCTCTCTCTCTCTCTCTCTCTCTCGCTCTCTCTCTCTCTCTCTCTCTCTCTCTCTCTCTCTCTCTCTCTCTCTCTCTCTCTCTCTCTCTCTCTCTCTCTCTCTCTCTCTCTCTCTCTCTCTCTCTCTCTCTCTCTCTCTCTCTCTCTCTCTCTCTCTCTCTCTCTCTCTCTCTCTCTCTCTCTCTCTCTCTCTCTCTCTCTCTCTGTTTCTCTCTCTCTCTGTTTCTCTCTCTCGTTTTCTCTCTCTCGTTTTCTCTCTCTCTCTCTCTCTCTCTCTCTCTCTCTCTCTCTCTCTCTCTCTCTCTCTCTCTCTCTCTCTCTGTTTCTCTCTCTCGTTTTCTCTCTCTCGTTTTCTCTCTCTCTCTCTCTCTCTCTCTCTCTCTCTCTCTCTCTCTCTCTCTCTCGCTCTCTCTCTCTCTCTCTCTCTCTCTCGCTCTCTCTCTCTCTCTCTCTCTCTCTCTCTCTCTCTCTCTCTCTCTCTCTCTCTCTCTCTCTCTCTCTCTCTCTCTCTCTCTCTCTCTCTCTCTCTCTCTCTCTCTCTCTCGCTCTCTCTCTCTCTCTCTCTCTCTCTCTCTCTCTCTCTCTCTCTCTCTCTCTCTCTCTCTCTCTCTCTCTCTCTCTCTCTCTCTCTCTCTCTCTCTCTCTCTCTCTCTCTCTCTGTTTCTCTCTCTCTCTGTTTCTCTCTCTCGTTTTCTCTCTCTCGTTTTCTCTCTCTCTCTCTCTCTCTCTCTCTCTCTCTCTCTCTCTCTCTCTCTCTCTCTCTCTCTCTCTCTCTCTCTCTCTCTCGCTCTCTCGCTCTCTCTCTCTCTCTCTCTCTCTCTCTCTCTCTCTCTCTCTCTCTCTCTCGCTCTCTCTCTCTCTCTCTCTCTCTCTCTCTCTCTCTCTCTCTCTCTCTCTCTCTCTCTCTCTCTCTCTCTCTCTCTCTCTCTCTCTCTCTCTCTCTCTCTCTCTCTCTCTCTCTCTCTCTCTCTCTCTCTCTCTCTCTCTCTCTCTCTCTCTCTCTCTCTCTCTCTCTCTCTCTCTCTCTCTCTCTCTCTCTCTCTCTCTCTCTCTCTCTCTCTCTCTCTCTCTCTCTCTCTCTCTCTCTCTCTCTCTCTCTCTCTCTCTCTCTCTCTCTCTCTCTCTCTCTCTCTCTCTCTCTCTCTCTCTCTCTCTCTCTCTCTCTCTCTCTCTCTCTCTCTCTCTCTCTCTCTCTCTCTCTCTCTCTCTGAGCCTATATCCAAGGTGGTGATCCAGAAGGAGATCACGCTATTGGCCAACCAGTCCTGTTCAGTGTGGCTGCTGTGCAACGTGTCAGTCGGCTCCAAACTCTCCTACACCTGGGAGAGAGGGAATGAGACGTACAGGGACGACGAGCAGATACACTTCTCTCTGTCACCTGCAGACGGAGACATCAGTGTAACCTGCACTGCCTCCAACTCAGTCAGTGAGAAATCTGCCTCAGCAACAGTAAAGTGTAGTAATGACACAACCACCCCAGGTAACTAGATATAATAACAATCCACCATACACTTTTCATATAGTGTGCTTATATGCTTATGTTGTGAAATATAATATACAGTATTATGTAGTACATGTGATGACATTGGTTAGATATAATATACCGTATTGTGTAATATATGTGATGACATTGAATAGACATAATATACAGTATTATGTAATACATGTGATGACATTGGGTAGATGTAATATACAGTATTGTGTAATATATGTGATGACATTGGGTAGATATAATACACAGTATTATGTAATACATGTGAGGACATTGGGTAGATATAATATACAGTATTATGTAATACATGTGATGACATTGGGTAGATGTAATATACAGTATTATGTAATACATGTGAGGACATTGGGTAGATATAATACACAGTATTATGTAATACATGTGAGGACATTGGGTAGATGTAATATACAGTATTATGTAATACATGTGATGACATTGGGTAGATATAATATACAGTATTATGTAATACATGTGAGGACATTGGGTAGATGTAATTTGGAACTCTGTAGGCTTTAGCATATTGCATAGTCTAATCCAGTAGTTCCCAGCTCCAGTCCTCCAGTACACCCAACAGTACACATTTTTATTGAAGCTCCGGTGACAAGCACACATGATTCTACTTGTCATTAATCATCAGGCCCTCAATGAGTTAATTCAGGTTTTTTTTTGTCTGGGGCTACAACATAAAATGTGTGCTGTTGGGGGTACTAGAGGACTGGAGCTGGAAACCACTTCAGTATTTCTTAATCCTGGTCCTGGGGACCTAAAGGGGTGCACATTTTAGTTGTTGCACTAACACTACACATGATTCCACTAAGGTATGATGATGAGTTGATTAGTGGAATCATGTCTAGGGCAAGAAATGAAACGTGAACCCCTTTGGGTCTCCATGAGCAGGTTTCAGAAACACCAGTCTAATCACATCTGTGTTTATAGAGTATGATACATGGATGAAGTGGTATAGGATCTACATCGTTGTACCAGTAGGCGTCGCTGTGTTGCTGATCCTCACTGTAGCTGTGGCAGTGTATTACTGCAGGGGGTGCTTTAACATGGGTATGTACAGCATAGGGGTCTCATCTATACTTAAAGTGACATTTTAGGCCCTGGAAGTATTCTTAGGATAATTATGTTGTGGCATTCAAAATGTTGGCCTTAGGGACATTATGGATATTGGAAAAAGATTATGGAACCTCAGAAGTGCGTAATTTATTCATTCTTGTGTATGTTTGTGGATATTCTGACTAGTATCTATCTGATTGGTTGATATTTTGTTATTGTCATACACAGCAGCTCTGACTGACGACACAAGAATGAAAGATGTAAGTATGCATTGCCGTTATTATGTACTCATTTTTCAACCACTCCACAAATTTCTTGTTAACAAACTATAGTTTTGGCAAGTTGGTTAGGACATCTACTTTGTGCATGACACAAGTCATTTTTCAAACAATTGGTTACAGACAGATTATTTAACTTATAATTAACTGTATCACAATTCCAGTGGGTCAGAAGGTTACATGCACAAAGTTGACAGTGCCTTTAAACAGTTTGGGAAATTCAGAGGAGTACCTGTGGATGTATTTTAAGGCCTACCTTCAAACTCAGTGCCTCTTTGCTTGACATCATGGGAAAATCAAAAGAAATCAACCAAGATCTCAGAAAAAAATGCACACCTCCACAAGTTTGGTTCATCCTTGGGAGCAATTTCCAAATGCCTGAAGGTACCACGTTCCTCTGTACAAACAATAGTAAGTATAAACACCATGTGACCACGCAACCGTCATACCACTCAGGAAGGAGAGATGAACATACTTTGGTGTGAAACGTGAAAATCAATTCCCAGTACAACAGCAAAGGATCTTGTGAAGATGCTGGAGGAAACAGTTAAAAAAGTATCTATATCGACAGTAAAACGAGTCCTATATCGACATAACCTGAAAGGCCGCTCAGCAAGGAAAAAGTCACTGCTCCAAAACCGCCATAAAAAGCCAGGCTATGGTTTGCAACTGCACATGGGGACAAAGATCGTACTTTTTGGATAAATGTCCTTTGGTCTGATGAAATGAAAATAGAACTGTTTGTCCAAAATGACCATTGTAATGTTTGAAGGAAAAAGAGGGAGGCTTGCAAGCTGAAGAATACCATCCCAACCGTGAAGCATGGGGGTGGCAGCATCATGTTTTGGGGGTGCTTTGCACAGAAGGGATTGGTCATGAGGGAGGAAAATTATGTGGATAATTATGTGGACATATTGAAGCAACATCTCAAGACTTCAGTCCGGAAGTTAAAGCTTGGTCGGAAATGGACAATGACCCCAAGCATACTTCCAAAGTTGTGGCAAAATAGCTTAAGGACAACAAAGTAAAGGTATTGGAGTGGCCATCACAAAGCCCTGACCTCAATCGTATTGAACATTTGTGGGCAGAACTGAAAAAGCATGTGCTAGCAAGGAGGCTTACAAACCTGACTCAGTAACACTAGCTCTGACAGGAGGAATTTGGCAAAATTCACCCATCTTATTGTGGGAAGCTTGTGGAAGGCTACCTGAAACGTTTGACCCAAGTTAAACAATTTAAAGGCAATGTTACCAAATACTAATTGAGTGTATGTAAACTTCTGACCCACTGGGAATGTGATGAAGGAAATAAAAGCTGAACTAAATCATTATTTCCAATATTATTCTGACATTTCACTTTCTTAAAATAAACTGGTGATCGTAACTGACCTAAGACAGTGTCACGCCCTGACCTTAGAGAGCTTTTTATGTCTCTATTTTGTTTTGGTCAGGGTGTGAATTGGGTGGGCATTCTATGTTCTGTATTCTATGTTCATTATTTCTATATTTTGGCCGGGTATGGTTCTCAATCAGGGACAGCTGTCTACCATTGTCTCTGATTGGGAATCATACTTAGGCAGCGTTTTTTCCCTTTGCTATTTGTGGGAAGTTATCTTTGTTAGTGGCACTATAGCCCTGTTAAACTTCACGGTTGTTTCTTCGGTTCTTGTTTTGTTGGTGACATTTATATCTATAAAAACTAAATGTACACTCACCACGCTTCACCTTGGTCTCCTTCCGACGACGGCCATGACAGACAGGGAATTTTTACCATGACTAAATGTCAGGAATTGTGAAAAACAAAGTTTAAATGTATCTGGCTAAAGTGTATGTAAACTTCCGACTTCAACTGTATGTGTACTGTATTACACTATACTGTGTACTGTAATTTCTGATTGCTGTGCATATTTCGGCACAAATAGGCAGTATTTTTGTGTTTTTGTGCAATGTTCATCCATTTAGTTTATTGGTTTAAGTACCTTTTTCTGTTTTTATTCCAGACAAGAACAAACAGTCAGGTAATGTCCATCTATGAGAACGTAGATGATCTGGCTGTCCCAAGACTGAACAAGGTGAGAGTGAAATATGAATGGTCATACCTGATATATTTGAACATAAATAAAATAAAAACGGTCTCTGTGTGAAAGGGAGACTATGTAGTCTACTTGGAAATTGTATACATAATGCCGAAACAGTTTGTTCTTTGTTGCCTGTCACATTTAGTCGCAGACTCTATATGACAAGATCACATTTGGACGCCAGCCAGAAACCCCCTGTTCTTCCTACCAGGAAGTACTGTGAGCTGAACAGGATGTGGTCATAAGCTGGGCTTCTATAGATATAGAACCCTCTGCATCTTCTGCATCCTACATGTGTACCTTCTGTAATAGATGTTACAGTTTCATTTCATCACAACCTGCACATTTCTGTTTTTATTTTCTTACTTGTTCAGAACTGCAACCTTCATCTGTTCATGGTCATTGTGTGGTACAACTTGTTATTTTCAAGATAGTCAGTGTTACATAACTTTTTGTTAGCTTCTATTGCATTCTATTGTTGCATGAACTGTTTATAATTGTGTATTAACGACTAATGGCAATTCAAAATGATATTCTTAAAGATTACTTGTGTTTCTGTGGGACTACAAGAGTTGAAAACAAGTTATTTGTATTTCTATTTATTGTAGTTTAGATGTGTCTATTGTACAGTAAAATGTTTTACATTCCACAGACATGCTTTGTAGAAATCACATAGGCCACATTCACATCAATTCATCATATACTCACTAACTATCTTTTGTTGTTGTGTGAAATCAGACAATGAATAGACCTTATTAATACAATAATACCATCTTTACATATTGAGCAAAGGGAGAGAACATCCTAATAAATATAACGATTTGTAGCAATCATAATGCATAGATCATATAATGATTCTGTTAAGATAATTATGTGTTCAATGTTCATAAACTGAACTTCAATTAAACTACTCGGTCTGTTACCAAGAATTTGTAAAGTTCTTGTTGAAATGAAACAGACAGAGGCCAGTCTACAATAGTCAGCAACGTTTATTTACGAGAGCTCTGGCTATCATTTCATGTACATTGGTTTATATACCTCTCATTTCGTCATAAATGACCCTCCTCTCAGACAATGATACTATAGTTTACAAGTCTTCTCCTATGCATACATTGCTTATCACATCCTGCAACATGTCACACAATCTATTGCAAGCCCAAGGTTTCTCCCCTCCCTAGGTGGGGAGACTTCCTTCCCTGTTATCAGTTTCACAGTGGTCAAAGGTTGTCTGCCACAGTTCCTTGCCTGCTAACAGTCCCTCTTTCTTACGGACAAACATTCTTCATCATTATACAGAGACGGGGTAGAATTCTGTTTGAGGAAGGCTACCTTCAAGTGATAGAAAAACAGGAATTACAACAATTAATGCCATATTTCTATTCCAGGTGTATTATCCTTTATATGACATAATAATAATAATACATATTTTATATAGCACTTTCATTTAAGAACCTCATAGTCACTTACAAAAACAAAGGGATCTGGCAGATTCTTGGGCGATTAGCTTCAACAGCTTCAGATGATACGGCATTGAGGCAGTATGGGTAGGCAGTAGCTTGAGTTGGGGAGCATGGATGGTACAACCTATAGGTAGGCTGGAGTTTTGGTTTTACGGCTACGATGTTTACCTCCTCTCTATAGGTAGGCTGGAGTTTTGGTTTGACGGCTACGATGTTCAGCTCCTCCTTATAGGTAGGCTGGAGTTTTTGGTTTGACGACTATGATGTTCAGCTCCTCTCTATAGGTAGGCTGGAGTTTTTGGTTTGACGGCTATGATGTTCATTCCTCTCTATAGGTAGGCAGGAGTTTTGTTTTTTTCGGCTACGATGTTCAGCTCCTCTCTATAGGTAGGCTGGGTTGTTTTTTCAACTCCCGAAAGTGTAGGACCCACCTGGTTGATGCTTCGACACCTGTAAAAACGCCCCAAAATACCAACACACCTTGGTACAGACATGTGATGTACATACCCACTTGTCAAACACTGGTTAAATTAACATTGTTTCCAAAACAGTCTGTGTGAGGAGATTGAGTCAACGTGGAAAAGTGATTGGATTTGCAAACAAATCGGCAATGTAAGGGCATTTCGTCTTTTTTTAGCTAACTTTTAACCTAAATCCAAGGGCATGCTGATTTTTGGGGGTTGATTTCACATTGAATTCACATTATTTGACAACTCTAGATTTGTAAATAAAATCTAGTAGTTCAGATGATTGATGTCTGTACCCAGTGTGGAGTAGATTCTAAAGAAAAGCGACTTACTTGTTGAACCTGATTGATAAGCATGTGAGGGACTCTATGATAGACATAAAACAAGGCAGTCAGTGATATCTTCTATTTTCCACAAAAGATAAGTTGCAACACATCTTCATTTTAGTGAGGGAACTCCCCCCTGAAATGGACAAAAATGAATGGGAACATATTGGCACTGTAACAACCATATATATACACGGTGTCCAATACCACTCAATTCGGCGTCGTTTCATTCAAAGTTGATTGCAAATGCCATATGGCAAATGTCAAGTGTAACACTGCAAAAATCCAATAGATGGCGAGTGCGGTCCGCCGTAATTTTTCATATTGCAAATGTAACACAAGTCAAGACCCAAGAGTAACATTTTGAAAAAAAAAAAAAAAAAACGTATCACCCCCTTAAAAAAGTGCTTTCTGGACCGTTTTTTCGAAATTCTTACGATTTTTGTGTCAATTACACATGTATAAGAACTGTATCAACATACTTTAGTCATATTTTATTATCATCATTTTTTTTATTTGTCCATGAGGCATATGTTTTGTCCATTTGCAATACAATTTCATAGGAAGTCAAAAGTCGAAAATGTGAAAACAAATTCAAAAACTTATCACCTCCTTAAAAAAGTGCTTTCTGCACCGTTTTACGAAATTCTTTCGATTTTTTGTCAATTACACATGTACAAGAACTGTATGAACATACATTTGTCATATTTGATTATCATAATATTTTTATTTTACTTGTCCATTTGCAATATGATTTCATAGGAAATCAAAAGTCGAAGTCAAAAGTAACTTCTTTTTTTTTGCCACAAGCCATAAGAAATGTCCAAATGCAATATGAAAGATTTGAAAGTGGAAAATTGACCATCTCAAATTTGTCAATCTCAAAAATACTGCAGAATTGCCAAATTGACTGGCCTGATGAACTCGGGATGGCCGGGCAGTGATAGTGGTTCCTCTCCATCGCTCGTTGTGTTGATTTCATCATGTCCATTTGGTGTTGTTTTTTCACTGTTGAATCATATTGCACATGCACTGTGCCTTCAATTAGATATCATTCTGACACCAAACTGATACAAACTGACCCCACACCTACTTTTTCCAACTCGTTTAGAAGCCAACTATCACATATTTCAGAGCTGGCCCAAAATCCGCAGCGCCTTCTGTTCAAACCATAATAAAAACATAAAACACAAAGTTATGTTCTAGCTGCGGGTCCAGTTCTGACATTATGTGTAGGCCTAGCTGAGGCGACCCCGAATCCCAAGTTTCGGCTCGATAGGTCATTCGGTACCCGAGCACTTTTTTCCATGCCTTGCCACGGGGTCTTTGAATGAGTTATCGGACAGAAACATTGGGGTCCGTCTCTATGGGCCAAGGCGGTTGCAATGCACCTAGTCTTGCAACTCTTGGACATTTCTAAATGTCGTAATTTTCGTGATGTCAAAATTAAAATAGCAAATGTACGAGACTGTTTCTCGGTCCAAGAAGCTTCTAGAGCCACATAACTCACCACGCACTATCGACCTGAGCTCTAGAACAGATTTCTAAAGTTTCAGAACTCTAGGTCTCACAGTTCTTTAATAGTTCGAACAAAGTTAACTATTGCAGGCTCTGTCTGTCTCTACGCACCACACTGTGTCCCTCCGTCCAAGCTGTGTGTGTGTGTGTGAATTTTTCTTGGAAATTTTATGGGAGACATGACTGATTTACAGTTAATGAGGGTTGCCTAATCACACATATGAAGTTTTGGAAAGATCTGACTTGGTTGAATTTAGGGGAGCAGGCAATGTATTCCTATGGGGAGAGATGTCATTGTAATCTGTGAGATCAGAAAACTGTTTTACTGTTAAGGGTTAATGCCACACGGTCAAGGTTAGGCTTGCACAGATCGGGAGGACCTCAGGAACGTCCTCAGGAACGTTCGACCTGAGGTCGAAATGTGCTTCTCACCCTAACGGTTCTCTCACTGTCACCCAAAAGTAAATTAAATTTAGGACCAGGCTTCATTTTGGACCTACTTTTTTCACGGTCGCTGCACTCGTTAAACTCGGCACGGCCTTGAGAATATGGAAATGCCATTGCAGTCTCTGTGTGTCTTTAAGCACCGCACTTGGTCACTCCATCCTTGCTGTGTGTGTGTGTGTGTGTGTGTGTGTGAGAGAGAGCTTTTATTTGACACCTGTTGGGAAAAATGACTGAGTTACAGTTCATGAGGGTTGCTTAATCACACATATGAAGTTTTGGAAAGATCTGACTTTTTTTTAACCCTTCGAAACAGCACCTATGACACAATTTTAAGGCACTTCCGGTTGTTACAGGAAGCTTAACGTGATTACATATCCTCATTGGGGTAGGCTCTTACAGAATCCTGAGTTTTAAGTCTTTATGTTTAGAATTGACTGATCTACACAAGGTTGAATGCAGTGATTTTCATAATTGCAGGTTATGTATGTCAAAACACTTTTGGGTGAATTTAACCACTTCCGGTTGCTTCAGGAAGCTTAGAATCAACACAGGTAGACCTCATAGTGGCCTGATGGATTGTCATTGAAGACAGGTTCATAAGGCATTATTAACCCACATAGGCTTCAGGTTGAATTTAGGGTTGCAGGCAATGTATTCCTATGGGGAGAGATGTCATTGTAATCTGTGAGATCAGAAAACTGTTTTACTGTTAAGGGTTAATGCCACACGGTCAAAGTTAGGCATTCACAGATCGGGAGGACCTTAGGAACATTCCTGTGGTTGAATTGTCATTCTAAACCTAACAGCTCTGCCGCTGTCCCCCAAAATCGCCTTTTTGGCCAGGCTTCATTTTGAGCCTGCTTTTTTCATGGTTGCTGCACTCAGAGCGAGCTACGGTCAAGCGGGCGTCTCGTTGATCTCGGCACGGTCTGGAGACTATGGTGATGCCATTTTGGTGATGGTCCCTCACTGTTTAACATACGTTTGGATTTGCACTCCCATAACAAATTCAGGCTCACAAATTGGAATCTCTCCGTCACTATTTTATTTTTATTCTCTTTATTTTTTTGTCAAACAACCTCAGTTTACATTGGCGCCATGTTCAGAAATGCCTCCAAAATATCTGTAGAAATTGCAGAGAACCACGTCAAATAACATAAATACTACATAAACTTTGATGAAAGATACATGTTTTACATAGAATTAAAGATACACTTGTTTTTAATGCAACCGCTGTGTCAGATTTCAAAAAGCTTTACGGCAAAAGCACAATATTCAATAATCTGAGAACAGCGTTCAGCCACAAAAGTAAGCCATACAGTTACCCGCCAAATTGTGCAGGCAACAAAACTCATAAAAAGCATTATAAATCTTAACTTACGCAACCACGTCACAACACAAATGCCCAAAGAACAACTGAGGCAGCACAAAGTACAAAACCCAAGTACAAAGTACCGGCTGCCACAAAGCACAGATATAAAACAAAACCCGGCGCAAATCAGCCAGAAGTGTGCCAACCTTGACAATAAACAATACCCTACACAGACATGGAGGAAACAAAGGGCTAAATACACATGTTAATTAGTAAGAAATGTAAACCAGGTGTGCAGGAAGACGAGACAAAACAAATGGAAAATGAAAGGTGGATCTGTCAGTAGAAACATGTCAAACAATGTATTGAAGACCCGTTGAGATGTTCCTAATTACTTTTTAGTGAGGGTGTGCCTTAAATAGAATAGAATACAATACATTTAAATTTTGGTGATCAGTTATAGTTCAGTTGCAACATCAGGAAATACTAACAGAAATTGATATCATGATCTTGAGACTTTTTATAACCCCCCCCCCCCCCCCATCTAAGATACACTCTTAGAAAAAAAGGGGTCCAAAGGAGTTCTTCGGCTTTCCCCATAGGAAAACCCTTTGTAGAAACTTTTTGGGTTCCAGGAAGAACCGTTTTAAGTTCCATGTAGAACCCTCTGTGGAAAGGGCTCTGTATGGAACCAAAAGGTTTCTACCTAGAATCGAAAAGGGTTTTTACAAAGGGTTCTCCTATGGGGACAGCCAAAGAACCCTTTTAGGTTCTAACTATTACCTTTTTTTCTAAGAGTGTAGCAAGGAGCTCTCACTAACATTAAACTACTTTAGTTCTAAAACCATCACACGCAAATGCCTTGTGTGTTTTTTAATAATGAAATGTGGACGTGCACACCTATGTTTGCAAAGGAGTCTTCCAAGAAAGCAAGGTCAGACTCATAAGACAGGGTGTGGTATTTACATTGAAATGGTATTCAATATTTTAATTACTGTATTATATTCCATGTGTAAACTACCTGGCCAGGTCTTGCTCATAGCCTCACCATCCTACAGAAAAGGTCACAACCCTGCTTGGTTGGTAAGGCCACTCCAGTTAGGGGGTTTATGTGTCTGTGTTTTTATCCAATACAATCTCACACTCAATTCATATGTACAAAAGGTATTTCAGCAAATTTTTGGCGTTTTTATGTGGCTTAATTAGTGTGAAAAGACACAAATTTTTGTGCAACTTAATTCCGTCGAAGTCTGTTCCTCTCCTTGTTCGGGCGATGTTCTGCGGTCGACGTCACTTGTCTTCTAGCCATCGCAGATCCACCTTTCATTTTCCATTTGTTTTGTCTCGTCTTCCTGCACACCTGGTTTACATTTCTTACTAATTAACATGTGTATTTAGCCCTTTGTTTCCTCCATGTCTGTGTAGGGTATTGTTTATAGTCAAGGTTGGCACGCTTCTGGCTGATTTGCGCCGGGTTTTGTTTTATATCTGTGCTTTGTGGCAGCCGGTACTTTGTACTTGGGTTTTGTACTTTGTGCTGCCTCAGTTGTTCTTTGGGCATTTGTGTTGTGACGTGATTGCGTTCTGTATTATGATTGCCTAAGTAAAGTGTCCATTCATCTCTGCTCTCCTGCGCCTGACTTCCATGCACCAACTACACCCACCGTTGACAAAGACACACATTTTTATGCAACTTCATTCATAGGAAAATCATTTTTTGGGGGGAGCAAACTTCGGAACAATCTTTTGAAAGTTATTAGAGCAATGTATTATGGGCAATGCTGTTACGGCTAGATGTTCCGCTAGCGGAACCCCTCGACAACATCCGGAGAAATGGCAGAGCGCCAAATTCAAATTCAATTATTATAAATATTAAACTTTCATGAAATCACACATGCAATACATCAAATTAAAGCTACACTTGTTGTTAATCCAGTGAAAGCAAACCATGTGATTATCTGAGGATAGCACCCCACCAAACAAATATATGACATTCACATTTCAATCCACCAGGCGCGACACAAAATGCAGAAATAACAATATAATTCATACCTTACCTTTGAAGATCTTCTTTTGATGGCACTCCAATTTGTCCCATAAACATCACAAACGGTCCTTTTGTTCGATAAATTCCGTCGTTATATATCCAAAATGTCTATTTATTTGGCGCGTTTGAGCCAGAAAAACACAGGTTCCAACTCACGCAACATGAGTACAAAATATTTAATAAGTTACCTGTACTCTTTGTACAAACATTTCAAACAATTTTCCTAATAGAAATTTTTCCGTAAATAATCAATACAATTTAAGACGGGATAAACTCTGTTCAAAAGCGGATAAAGACAAAGTGGAGCAAGCTTTCAGGTCACGCGCCTCTAACAAACAGTACACTAGACTCGAGCCTCATTCTGAACTGCCCTACGTCTTCATTACACAAAGGAAAAACATCAACCAATTTCTAAAGACTGTTGACATCCAGGGGAAGCTAAAGGAACTTCAAGCAAGTGCCTTAGAAATCTAGATCCCCATTGAAATATAATTGAAAAGAGAGTGACCTCAACAAAAAAAATCCTGGATGGTTTGTCCTCGGGGTTTTGCCTTCCAAATAAGTTATGTTATACTTACAGACATCATTCAAACAGCTTTAGAAACTTCAGAGTGTTTTCTATCCAAATCTACTAATAATATGCATATCCCAGTGTCTGGGCCTGAGTAGCAGGTAGTTTACTTTGGGAATGCTTTTCATCTGGATGTGAAAATATCACCCCCTAGCCTACAGAGGTTAAATTGTCACTAAATAATTATACATTCTAAATAATAGTAGTCTTAGATAGTTTTTAAAATGTATTAATGCCAATACTGTTTTCTATGTTTTTACTTAACTTTGGAATACTGGTGCACTCACAATTTTCTTCATAACACATTTAATATTTCGTGGAGCTTACATTACACAATTTTCTTCAAAATGAATTGAATACAAGGCTCCACTTTTCGTGTACATTACACCATTTCTTTCATAATTAATTTTATACAAAGCTATGTTGAATTTTATGAGGGTTGCCAGATTGGACAAAAAATAGGTATATGGTATTGATGAAGGTATTTGATTGCAGAATGGGGATACATTGTGTGATGGGAAATTATACACACCATAATATACACACACAAACTTACACACATATACACACACACACTCTGTTTGTACTCATGTTATAGCCAACTCTTGACTTTTGTATGAATTATTTTTCATAAAATAGTTGTATCTTGTTGTCAATCATTCATTATCTTTAACTGGTTAAATGATTGTAGTTTGCATGTTTCATTAATGATTAACATGTTTAAAAAGTCGTAAATCTATGCTTAATTTAGCTTTTGGTATATTTTGCATTTTTATACATATTTTGCATTTCCACTGAAGAAAGCAATAATTAATCAACATACTGCTGTAAATAAATGGGCACTACCTGTTGGAAATTGGAAATGCTGAGTCTGTAGCCATTCAGCTATGGCTTTCACAGCCCTATAATAATGATACAAGTATTATCAGCTTACCAAACCAAACAGATTTTCAGGTCTTCTGTTTCCCACATTTATTGATTAATTCATTTCCCATCATGAAAATGTATCCCCATTCCCCAATCCAATACCTTCTTCAATACCACAAAAAAACAGACAAATACAGCTTTTTACGCCAATCTGGCAACCCTCATAAAATCTGACATAGCACCAGTATCCCAAAATATTAAGCGAAACCAAGCATAGAAAACAGCATTGGCATGAAAAAAAAAAAACATAAAGCTACTGATATATTATAAGTATTTCAGTGACAACCTAGTTGATTAACAATTTTGGGTTGTTAAATTAACACGTTTTTTTTCTAAATAAATGTGGGACACAAAAAAAGTCCAAAATGTATTGCTCCAATAACTTTCAAAAGATTGTTCTGAAGTTCGCCCCCCAAAATGTATTTTCCTATGAATGAAGTCGCACAAAAATGTGTGTCTTTTCCCAGGAATTAAGCTGCATAAAAATGTGTCTTTCCTACGAATTAAGTCTCACAAAAACTTACGAAATCTGCTGAAATAGTTGTTTTGTCAGACAGACAGACAGTAGTGAGGTCATTATGTCACTTCATCAAAGAAACAGAAGCAGTTTGCCACAGAGATCAATAGACACAGGAAGAGACATCACCACAAGATGTTACCTGAAACATAGAATGAGGCCATTGTCAGTAAGCTAGGACCCACTTCCTCCTGAAAACACACAAGTGGGCGGGTTTTTCATGTACCTCAGCCACACTGAGAAATGGGCATGGAAGATAACTCATGCAAACCCTTCTGCAGGCATGCAACACCTACATGAAAATACACACACACTGTTCTGATACCATCAGTCTGATCAGCACAGTAACAGACCCCAAACACACCCACTCCTGATGGTCTAACTCTCCAGCTGAGTGAAGGGGTATTTTCAGAGAACGACTATAGATTGTGACTTCCTTTTCAACTAACATACAGGGATTATTTTCTAGAACAGCAGCCCTCATCAAAGGAAGTCTCTTTCTCTCTTCTCTACTCTTCTCAGTGTGTGTTTGTGGGTCGCGCTAGCTTACCAGTCAGTCACAGAGAGATAGTGAGGACGTACAGCCAGAGGAAACAGACATACAACTCCTAACAGAGATGTCTGGTGGTCCCCTCTCCTCCTTCTCCAAACAGGGAATACTCCTACTCTCTATCCTCCACTATGGTTAGTATTGTATGGAATCTTTACTTTCTGCTGCTCATGTTTTGTATCTATTAAATGTGCTTGCTTGTATGTTAAATTTAATAATACAGTTAGCTTTCGCTAACTTTCTTGTTCGTTTTTTGCAGTTTCTCCTAAGGTATATTGATACAATTAGTTTTTAATGAAACACATTCACATATATTTGATGCGAGTGTCATGGTGTAGTTGGGTCAGCAGCTTTTTTTAATGCTTCCAGAAGCAAGATATCTTATGACCAAGTACCATATGATTGTAAACTTCCCCCTGCAGGCCAATTAAAACTTCTGCATCTTATTGATAACCTATAATACAGTATATGGTTGTAGACTGCCATGTAACAATCACCGTTTCCCATGTGTGTATATACAGTGCATTCGGTATTCAGACCCCTTGACTTTTCCACATTTTGTTACATTACAGCCTTGTTACCTTGTTGAACAGAAAGAAAATGTGAAACAGTTGGGAAATGTTGTAGTAAACTTATGGATCTGCTGTTTAGGGAGCGTGTATATGAAAAAGTAATTTCAAGGGTAGGTATGCCTGAGTATAAGTAAGAGCTGTGAACACTACGAGCGACAAGACACCTCAAGAGAGATACACCACAGAACACTCTAAAGAAGAAATAAATAAAACATGGATTTGTTAAGTACTGACACGCCCGTGACGACCTTAACATCGGAAGTAGGACCACGGCTAAACATAGAGAAAGGGATGAGTATAAATCAACAATATATGATGCCCCAGAAAATGTGTATAGAACCCAAATTCCTCCCGTAACTGGACTGAAAGATCAAGTGTTGATGTCTAATGGACAACTATGGGGGTATATGTTTGATTACCCTGCCTGTGGAGTGAAACTCTATACTTACATTTTTTTTATTTTTATTTTACCCCGTTTTCTCCCCAATTTTGTGGTATCCAATTGTTTTAGTAGCTACTATCTTGTCTCATCACTACAACTCCCGTACGGGCTCAGGAGAGACGAAGGTTGAAAGTCATGCATCCTCCGATACACAACCCAACCAAGCCGCACTGCTTCTTAACACAGTGCGCATCCAACCCGGAAGCCAGACGCACCAATGTGTCGGAGGAAACACCATGCACCTGGCAACCTTGGTTAGCGCGCACTGCGCCCGGCCCGCCACAGGAGTCGCTGGTGCGCGATGAGACAAGGATTTGTATACCGGCCAACCCCTCCCTAACCCGGACGACGCTAGGCCAATTGTGCGTCGCCCCACGGACCTCCCGGTCGCGGCCGGATAGAAAACACTCTAAAGTTTCCAAAACTGTAAAATATTGTCTGTGAGTATAACAGAACTGATATTGCAGGCGAAAATCCAATCAGGAAGTGTCTCTTATTTTGAAACCTCTCTGTTCCTATGCATGCCTATCCTCCATTTAAAGCAGGGGTGTCAAACTCAAATACCCAGTGGGCCAAAATGTAAAACCTGAACAAAGTCACGGGCCAACATTGAACAAATTAACCTTTTAATATGGACCCAAACAAGTTTTGCTTTAACATTGAATATGGAACAAGCATCGCTTATTACCATACAATATATAATTTAATAGTGGAGACATGCAAAATCGAATTTCAAATGAAAAAACACATCAATGGCATTCATTTATTAAATAAATAAAATTTAAATAAAAATTGTATGCCTCTTTTCTATTTGCAGCCTTCTGATTTAAATACCAAAATAAACTTTTTCCACTGGCTAATAATTTTACAAATAAAATGATAATAAATCAATCAACCATTCAAGCCCATGCCTTGTAGCAAGAAAAAGTGCATAAAGAAAACGTTAATTATTGCACACTGGTCTAATCTGATGTGCCCAAGCCAGATACCTGGCATCTCTTCTTGGATGCTAGTTCATCAATGTCTGGGCTCAAGCTCTGAGCTGAAGAAATCCTCAGTATCGAGCGAAGATGTTCATCAGTCAGACGTCTCCTGTGAGTTGTTTTGGTCATCTTCATCGAGGAGAAAAGTTGCTCGCATAGATAAGTGCTGCCGAACATGGAGAGCATCTGAGCAGCTTGGGTGCGGAGCTGAGGCATTGTGTCAGGGATGAACCGTGGAAACTGTGCGGCGCCCAAAGCATCATACTTTGACTTCAGCGTGTCGTTGCACTGGAGTTCAATCAGCTCCATTTGGATGTTGGTTGGTGCATTTTCCACATCAACTGCGAAGGGATTACTAAGCAGTTCAAACTTGCATTTCTGGGCATCGAAGTCGGCAAATCGCCGGCTAAACTCAGTGGCGAGAACACTGAGTTTTTCAGCAAACTGTGCGCATGGGAACACGACGGTAGAGATCTGCGCTTTTATGGATTGGCAGCAGGAAAATGGCAAGGGTTTCCTTGCAGCATCTGATTCTCCCACAGGCACAGTTTAGTTTTGAAGGCCCTCACTGCAGCGTACATGTCTGTGATGATGCGCCCCCGCCCCTGAAGCTGCAGGTTCAGCGCATCGAGATGGCTCGAGATGTCACAGAGAAAGGCCAGCTCACACAGGAACTTTTGCTCCCGGAGCTCTGCTGTATCCTTCCCTTTGGTTTCCAGGAATTGACATATTTCCTCACGCAGCTCGAAACATCTGTTCAGTACTTTTCCTCTGCTTAGCCATCTCACCTCTGTGTGATACGGCACGTCTGCGTATTCCGAACCACACACCTCCAGAAAAGATTTAAACTGGCGGTGATTTAGACCTTTGGCTCTTATAAAGTTAACTACCTGTGTTACTGTGGTCATAACATGTTCCATCTTTAGGGCTTTGGCACACAGTGCTTCCTGATGTATGATGCAGTGGTAAACAGTTAGCTCACCTGCACAGTTCTCTTCCCGCATCTTCTCCCGAACCATGCCCACCAGTCCACTCTTTTTACCGCACATCGCTGGCGCACCATCTGTCGTTAATCCAACGAGTTTATCCCACGGCAGCTTTATTTCAGTTACACATTTGGAAACCTCCTCAAAGATTTCCTTTCCTGTGGTTGTGCCATGCATTGATTTGAATCCTAATAGCTCCTCCGTAACACACAGATTTGAGTCCACTCCACGGATGAAGACTGACAGCTGAGCAGTATCAGATGCGTCGCAGCTCTCATCCACAGCGAGGGAGAACGCAACAAAATCTTTTCCCTTTTCCATCAGCTGGTCATACAGATTGGTGGCAAGATCACATGTGCGATCAGCTACTGTGTTCCTGCTCAGGCTCACGTTTGAAAATGCTTGTTTTTTCTCTGGGCATACGAGGTCACAAACCTTCATCATGCACTTTTTCATGAACTCTCCCTCATTAAAGGGCCGGGCTGATTTTGCGATCTCTGCTGCCACTATATAACTAGCCTTTACAGCAGCCTCGCTTTGTGATGTGGCTTTTTAAAACATATTCTGTTGTGAAACCAAACTTCTTTTCATCTCCTCTACTTTCTGGCTCCTTTGAGTCATGTCCAGGTCCTTGTATTTGTCATGGTGTTTCGTTTCATAGTGTCGTCTAATGTTGTACTCCTTACTTACAGCCACGTTGACTCCACAAACAAGACAAACAGGTTTGTCTTTTACATATGTAAACAGATATTCTGCCTCCCACTTGTCAAGAAAGCTCCTGTTTTCTGCCTTTCTTTTCGCCATTTTTGGGAAGGGTTAGCTCGCTGACAGTTGTAGCGTCTATGTTGCTATGACTACTGTCACAGAGGAGAGAGCGTTTCTGGGTCCTGTCCTGATTGGCGCGCGAAAACAGCAGAGCATTATGGGATTCGTAGTATTAGTGGTGAATGCGCTGTATAATACCGGCGGGCCAGCTCTAGTAGTAATTTGGTATTGTCTCGCGGGCCAAATATAATTACCCCGCGGGCCAAATTTGGCCCACGGGCCAGAGTTTGACACCCATGATTTAAAGGGATATTAACCAGATTCCTTTTTCTATGGCTTCCCTAAGGTGTCAACAGTCTTTAGTCATAGTTTCAGGCTTTTATTTTTAAAAATGAGCGTGAAAGATCACATTGCGTAAGTGGATAGGTGGGGGAGAGTGAGTTTTGCGCTACAGAGTAAAGCGGCCATTGCTTCTCCCGGTGTTATTGAAAAACCTACACACCCGGTTGATATATTATCGAATATATTTTTTTAAAACAACCTGAGGATTGACATGTTTCTGTGGACATTATTATTTGGAATATACGTCTGCGTTGTCGTGACCGCTCTTTCCTGTGGATTTCTGAACATAGCGCGACAAACAAACAGAGTTATTTTGGGTATCAAAATAATCTTTATGGAACAAAAGGAACATTTGTTGTGTAACTGGGAGTGTCGTGAGTGAATACATCCGAAGATCATCATAGGTAAACGATTAATTTGATTGCTTTTCTGATTTTCGTGACCTAGCTACTTAATGCTTAGTGTACATAATGTTATGCTGTGCTATGTTATCGATAAACTTACACAAACGCTTGGATTGCTTTTGCTGTAAAGCATTATTTCAAAATCTGAGACGACAGGTAGATTAACAAAAGGCTAAGCTGTGTTTTGCAATATTGCACTTGTGATTTCATGAATAGAAATATTTTTTCGTTATATTATTTGACTGTGGCGCTATGCTATTCAGCGGTTGCTGACGAAAATGATCCCGCTAACGGGATGGGTAGCGTCTTAACTATGACAAGCCACACTATGTACCTGTAAGCAAGAAATATATTGAAAACATTCAGGTTGAGCTTAAAACGGAGCAGCACGAAAATATAGATTTTACTGTAAAGTTATTGTAAAACTCAACTTTAGACCTGTCAAATCTTCTCTACATATCTAAAATATTCTTATAATTATATAAATTACATATATTTTTTATATAAACATAATAAAAAACAAAAATACATTTAAATGGTTATGGTACACAACCACCATCTTGATCCTAACCAATATGTATCATACTATGTTGATCAAGTGGGTAATGGATTACAAAGTTATCTTTTCTTTTGAAGACTGGCCCTTTTATTGGCAGAGAGTTTGATCGCTGTCTTTTGTCTCTTTAATTTTGTTAATTGGGTCAGGGTGATTGGGATGCGTCCTTTGAGAAGATTCAAAGTAATCTCACATAGTGATAATATGAGATCTGAAGAATAATGACCCAAGATGGCCTTACGTTCTTTATGGGTAGCCCCAACTAGCGATCTCAACCATTGAATGGAACCGCTAGAGTATGACTTGAATTGTCGGCGGTAGTTGTCAGGCGATGGAATAGCTATAGATGCTGAAAGTAAAAAGTGTGTATGATAGGTTTTCATGCATGCTAATGCAATAGTCGTACAACTCAAGGGGTCAATGTAGGCATCTTTGATTACCTCTTCTCTGAATCTGAAGCATCCGTCATGCAGTATAACCACAGCATTGTCACAGTATAATTCCATCTATTCATGGAAATCAAAGGTATTATGACGTACAGTCTCAGACCAAGTCATGAATCTCTCACTCTCTTTGGGAGACATTTGATCACACCCGTACATTTCAGGACTGGGATAAGATCCAATATAATGTAGGTTCTCCTCAGATGTGAAGAAACTTCAACTGTTAATGTATCTCTGGTTGAAGGCGGGGTCTACACAACACAAGATTTTACTACCTTGGGATATGACACTGGGTGCAACGCCTTGTTGTATCAAGGGGGTTCAAAAGAAGATAGGAATCATAGGCTCTAGAATTGTGAGCTAAAAAAGCGAAGTTTTTGTACTGGAGATTTCTGAAATGTTTTAGAAAGAATAGTCTTTTCAACCCTGAAAGTCATCGTAGATACGAAAATAGGCAGATGAAGCCCTGATTTCTGATTTCTCTCGAAGTCATAAAACACATTTTTCTCTGAATGTTCATCTCTAGTCAATGGTTGAATGTAGCACTCATGTTCCACTTCTTGAACCACTTCAGTGTCTCTGCTTTTCAAATGCCCTTAACATTTGGGTGGCAGGTAGCCTAGTGGTTAGAGCATTGGACTAGTAAAAATCTGTCGTTGTGCCCCTGAACAAGGGGCGGCAGGGTAGCCTAGTGGTTAGAGCGTTGGACTAGTAACCGGAAGGTTGTAAGTTCAAACCCTGAGCTGACAAGGTAAAAATCTGTCGTTCTGCCCCTGAACAGGCAGTTAACCCACTGTTCCTAGGCCGTCGTTGAAAATAAGAATTTGTTCTTAACTGACTTGCCTAGTAAAAATAAAGGTAAAAAAAAAAAACAAGGCCATCATTGAAATTAAGAATTTGTTCTTAAACTGACTTGCCTAGTTCAGTTAAGGTGTAGGATACCACATGTTGGGGATTGTCTATTTTAAGGTTTGGACATTTTGGAAACATTTTCGTAGCAGTCGGAGGAACGACATGTACGATGACAATCCTCACATGGTGTTAGGTGTAACGGCTGCATCGGACAGGTCACTGGCCTTTTGTAAAGCATCTAGATCAGTACATATAGGAATGAGTAAATATTATAGAACTTTTACAAAACATAACTGATTACCAGGATTGTTAACGTTTATGAGATAGCCCTTCTTATTTTTTGAGACTATCATGTTTCCTTCTCTGACCCCCTCCGCCCCAGGGGGGTTCTCTGACCCCCTCCGCCCCAGGGGGGGTTCTCTGACACCCTCCGTCCCAGGGGGGTTCTCTGACCCCCTCCGCCCCAGGGGGGGTTCTCTGACCCCCTCCGCCCCAGGGGGGGTTCTCTGACCCCCTCCGCCCAGGGGGGTTGGCGGACTATTTGTACAACAAGTTCTAAGGTCCTATCAGCTATGATGGATACATTAGATAGAACAAGACGTTCCAACAGGGCTGTAAATTGTCCCAAGATCTGCTTCACCATGAGGTAAAACAAGAGATACTGTGTTTTGCAGACGATCACCACATATTTCAACTCATATTTCATGAGTTGTGGCAAAATCTGTAGCCCATTCTAAAAGGTCTCCTAGAGTTTTCAAAATCATCACATAAAAAAACGGCATAATCATGGCTCTGATTCATACATGTGAAATTAAAGTAACTGACAAATCTCTGTATTGTTAAATGTATTGCGGTGCAAAACACGGACACTTATACTTATGTATTACACAATTTTCCAATTCATCAAAATCATCATGTGGTTGCTCATTGTCTTCATAACCTGCAGGGCTTGTAGGTGCCATGTGTTTATGTGTGGGGGGTGTTGTTAATTAATTAAGGAGATCAGTTCTGGGGGTACCTGTGATAATGTGTGTTTATGTGTAGGAGTTATAGCAGTTGTGAATGTATGTGTGGGGGTTGGGCCCCTCTTGTTAATTAGGTTAATTAAGGAGATAGGTTCTGTGGGTACCTGTGATAATATGTCATCATTTGCATGATTTAAAATAGGAGGTGAGTGTTGTTGTGTGGGGTGTGGTGTTGAAGGAGGGGTGAGCTCATTCATTTGGTTAATTAAAGAGATCAGTTCTGGTGGTATTCTAGAAGTATCCATGTTACATACATATTTGATAGTTTGTTTGGGCATTTTTTAATCAGATTGGTGCAAGCGTGGCATGGTTTTCTTCCAGAAGAGTAGATCTTGGCTGTACTGCCGTCTTAGTAAAGCAACCATACGTGTGTGTAGCTGGACTTATCTGGCTTTTAGAGCCCTATCTTGAAGATCTATGTCGTGATCCATGTCCTCACTGATGCTATCTTCAAAAAGTGTAGGCTCTACCTCAGAATTGAATGTATCAAGCTGATTAGACACATCATACAACACATCATCCTCATCATAGCTCAACACTTCATCATCAAAACTACAAATGAGAAGACAATCATATTGAAAGCAATGTGAGAATTGCGTTGTGGAAAGCTTTTATACCGAACAAAAATAAAAGCGCAACATGTAAAGTGTTGGTCCTGAAATAAAAGATTCCAGAAATGTTCCATGTGAACAAAAAGTTGATTTCTCTCAAATTATGTACACAAATTTGTTTACATCCCTGTTAGTGAGCATTTCGCCTTTGCCTAGATAATCGATCAACTTGACAGATGTGGCAAATCAAGAAGCTGATTAAACAGCATGATCATTACACAGGTTTATCTTATGCTGGGGACAATACAAGATCACTCTAAAATGTGCAGTTCTGCCGCACATCACAATGCCACAGATGACTTAAGTTTTGAGGGAGGGTGCAATTGGCATGCTGACTGCAGGAATGTTCACCAGAGTTGTTGCCAGAAACTGTAATGTTCATTTCTGTACCATAAACCACCTCCAACATCGTTTTAGATCATTTGTCAGTAAGACCAAATGGTCTCACAACCGCAGCCCAAGACCTCCACATGCTGAGGAGTATTTCTCTCTTTAATGAAATATATTTCAATTGACTGTTTTCCTTAAATTAACTGTAACTCAGTAAAAACATGTATTTCTAGATGAACACTTATTAAGATTATCCCGATCTGAATAAACAGGAACAAACTCTGCGCCCGGTGAACCTCTTCTTCTCTCTTTAGGGACCTGGGCTGATGTCCCTCCAATAGACCAGTATGGCTTGAAGGGAGGTTCGGTATGTCTGGCTGTTGCAGAACACCCTGATCAACTCAAAGGAATTACATGGAAGTTCCGAAAGGATGTAATAGTGGATGATGAAGACATATCTCCTAAATACAAGAAGAAGGTAGATTCTAACCCAGTGAACCACACTCTGTGCATTAAAAATCTGACAGACACAGACAGTGGAATTTACATTGCAAATGCAAAGAAAAACGATTGGACAGATTCAACGTCTTCATACAAACTTAAGGTGTTGGGTGAGTTTTGTGATTTGTTGTGTTTTGGTAGCCTGCTATGTGTTTCTGTTTTGTTTAAAATAGCGAATCTCCTTTTTTTGTGTATTCACCAGTCATACATGTGAAATGTATCTTTCTGAACTGTGTTGGTTGTTGTAGAAGCTGTTCCCATTCCAGCCATGCAGGTGACATACTACAACTCAAGTACAGGACTTTGTAACATCACAGTGAATTGTTCAGGCTGGATGTTTTCTGTCTGTGATGGAGGTCAGTGCCCACTGTACCAGGATTCTCTGTCAGTCTCTGAGGTCAACATCACTGTTTCCAGTGGTAATGGATTCATCCAGTGTATCGTCAACAATCATGTCAGCACAGAGACCAAATCACAACGCATGAATGACATATGTAAGTCTAATTTACTAACTTCCACTTTCTGTGATTTCCTCTAGCATTGTAAAAAAAAAAAAAAAAGTTGTAATATCATTGCAGTTATATTCTTCTCCAGCAAAAAATGTTGATAATGCTTTTTTTGTGTGTATATATGTGTGTGTGTGTGACATCTCAGGTATTGTTGAGAAGAAGGGGATCGCTGCAGCATCACTAGTTGGCATCATTGTGGGCATTGTTACTGGTGGATTATTCTTAGTTGGTGTAGGATGCATCATATCAACCAGAAGATGGCGATCCCCTAAAGAAATACTGCTTCTGAAGGTACCCTCTCATTAATCTATGTTTAAACAACCGTAAAGTCTATTGACGCACCATTGAGTAAATATATATAAAATAATAACATCCAGGTACAAATCTGTCAGGTTAAGCTAGAGATACAGTGGGGAGAACAAGTATTTGATACACTGCCGATTTTGCAGGTTTTCCTACTTACAAAGCATGTAGAGGTCTATAATTGTTATCATAGGTACACTTCAACTGTGAGAGACGGAATCTAAAAATCCAAAAATCCAGAAAATAACATTGTATGATTTTTAAGTAATTAATTTGCATTTTATTGCATGACATAAGTATTTGATATATCAGAAAAGCAGAACTTAATATTTGGTACAGAAACCTTTGTTTGCAATTACATTGAATTGATCATACGTTTCCTGTAGTTCTTGATCAGGTTTGCACACACTGCAGCAGGGATTTTGGCCCACTCTTCCATACAGACCTTCTCCAGATCCTTCAGGTTTCGGGGCTGTCGCTGGGCAATACGGACTTTCAGCTCCCTCCAAAGATTTTCTATTGGGTTCAGGTCTGGAGATTGGCTAGGCCACTCCAGGACCTTGAGATGCTTCTTACGGAACCACTCCTTAGTTGCCCTGGCTGTGTGTTTCGGGTCGATGTCATGCTGGAAGACCCAGCCATAACCCATCTTTAATGCTCTTACTGAGGGAAGGAGGTTGTTGGCCAAGATCTCGCGATACATGGCCCCATCCATCCTCCCCTCAATACGGTGCAGTCATCCTGTCCCCTTTCCCGAAAAGCATCCCCAAAGAATGATGTTTCCACCTCCATGCTCTACGGTTGGGATGGTGTTCTTGGGGTTGTACTCATCCTTCTTCTTCCTCCAAACACGGCGAGTGGAGTTTAGACCAAAAAGCTATTTTTTTTGTCTCATCAGACCACATGACCTTCTCCCATTCCTCCTCTGGATCATCCAGATGATCATTGGCAAACTTCAGACGGGCCTGGACATGTGCTGGCTTGAGCAGGGGGACCTTGCGTGCGCTGCAGGATTTTAATCCATGACGGCGTAGTGTGTTACTAATGGTTTTCTTTGAGACTGTGGTCCCAGCTCTCTTCAGGTCATTGACCAGGTCCTGCCGTGTAGTTCTGGGCTGATCCCTCACCTTCCTCATGATCATTGAAGCCCCACGAGGTGAGATCTTGCATGGAGCCCCAGACCGAGGGTGATTGACCGTCATCTTGAACTTCTTCCATTTTCTAATATTTGCGCCAACAGTTGTTGCTTTCTCACCAAGCTGCTTGCCTATTGTCCTGTATCCCATCTGTTAGGAATTTTATGAATAATGACTAAACAATATCTACATTTTAAATAGAACTATAACTAATTAAAACTATACTCTGTTTTATTATATCTGATTAATAATATTAATTCATAAGGAAGGGATTGTGGAGCATGAAACAGGGGGTAATTAAATAAAATAAATACCATTCCAGCTAGGTTGGGGAGGACTAGATTGTGGGTTTTAAGTAAGCAGAAAGAATCGTTAACCTATGGTTGAACCGACTCAACTTAGCTCTGGGTTGTTTAGATAAGGCAGTGAGTGTTTTCCCAGGTTTTCCATTATCTGGAGCTGTCTTCTGAATAGTGATAGATGAAGGTGAGATTTCAGAAGTTAATCTTGATAAGTGTGTGTCTGGAGTGAGCGAGCGAGGGGGTTGGAATAAACTTTTTAACCGGTTCTGCCCTTGTCGATAGGAGGAAGGACATTTTATAACCTATGACGTCATATTTTGTATATAAACTGTTGTTCGTGGTTTCATGGCAGCGCGCTCCGAGAATAAATACTATTATCTAATTTTGATAAGACTGGTCTCTGTCTATTTTATGCAAATCAGAATCTTAAAAATTCTCATAAAATAGACTAAGTGAATTCAATTAATGAAAACATATTGGAATTATGAAATTACATTAACACCATCCCAGCCTTGTACAATTTTAGCCCTGATGTCCTTACACAGCTCTCTGGTCTTGGCCATTGTGGAGAGGTTGGAGTCTGTTTGATTGAGTGTGTGGACAGCTGTCTCTTATACAGGTAACAAGTTCAAACAGATGCAGTTAAATCAGGTAATGAGTGGAGAACAGGAGGGATTCTTAATGAAAAACTAACAGGTCTGTGAGAGACAGAATTCTTACTGGTTGGTAGGTGATCAAATACTTATTTCATGCAATAAAATGCAAATGAATTACTTAAAAATCATACAATGTGATTTTCTGGATTTTTGTTTTAGATTCCGTCTCTCACAGTTGAAGTGTACCTATGATAAAAACAGACCTCTACATGCTTTGTAAGTAGGAAAACCTGCAAAATCGTCAGTGTTTCAAATACTTGTTCTCCCCACTGTATCCATTTTTTTGCATGGGCCGCAATAGGCGGATGCAGTAGATTGAGATGCAGCCCATGCTACAGCGGTGTTCGTCAGAACACGAGACATCCCTGAAATCCGTTGTCTCAGGAAAACATCTGTAGCGTCTGAATGGTTTGGGCTACAAACTAATGTGACCCCACAGTGGAAAGGGGATTTTGCTCTATGACCTGTTTGAAGGTAACCGGTACTGTTTTTTTTTTTAATTATGGAAGTATGGAGGTATAGTTAAATATGTGGGGGGGAAAAAAGCTAAAATATTTCCTGAGATTTCTTGTATCTCCTAGATATAGGACAGACTCTTCAAAACCGTAGTCCTTATTTTTAACTGTCACATTTATGAATGTGTTATTCAATGCATTTCTATGGGATTTGGGACTAAAGGCCAAATTTAATATTTTATCAAAACATTTACAAATGTAATATCAAATATCTAAATGATGCATTGTATGACCATGTTAAAGCAATTCCCCCACCGTCCAATGTCTTAGAGTCTAGAGAATTTTAAACAATGATAATTTGCATGTTATGATTACTCATCTCCTAACAGGCCGTTGTTCCAGAAGTTGACAACCCAGTGAGCGCTATACCAGGAAGACCAGAACCCCAGAACACCCCTGGATCTGAGGTGACATCTATCTACATTACTGCAGGGAGACCAGGAGCAGTACCAGCATCAGCAGAAAGAGAAGAGGGGCATCCAGGGGACAAGGAGTACACTTCACCAGAAGAGAGGATAGAACCACAGTCCCCCCCACAGGCAGAGACATTCTACAGCACCCTACAGATACCAGCTGCAGCACAGCACCACCCAGTGGGCAAAGGAAATCATCTAAAGAAACCAGACACAGTGTACTGCACAATAGGATATTACCCCTCCATCCTTCTCGGAGACCCACGGATGTTGCTTTGATTAAGATTGTACCCATAGACTCAGGTACCGAATGCAAACACAGGGGAAATTATGAAGGAGAGAATCATGATAATGGGTTTTTAACATTTCCGTCTAATTTCATCCATATTTAAAGTGGCAATCTGCAATTCCTACGTACTTTTAATTGAATTGTATATAACTATTAATCCATGCAGAATACAACATATGCTTGTTTAATTCCATTGTTTGTTAAAACTGTATTTGTAAAACAATTGGTGGCAGGGTACCCGCGTTGTTATTATTTAGACTGCAGATTTCCCCTTTAGCGATAGAAAGTATGTAAAACAGTCTTATTTTCTGTAAACGAAAATGGAGACATGCAGATGAATACAGTAGCGCTATACATGCTTTAAAAAAGTGTTTATACACAAAGCAGCGGTTTGAAAATGGGAAACCCATCCTTTCAATCAATCAATCAAATCGACCAATCAATAAATATATACATAAACCAATCATTCAATGAATAAATAAATCAAGCAACAACCTACCGACTCTGTAATAATGTTGTTATTTTTCATACATACTGTATGTCTAATTATTTTATACGATGTGAATTCATATTTACAAATATAACTATAAAAGGTATCTGTCACATCCAGCTGGTTATGTGGAGGAACTACAGATATGTCAGTCAATTCTGACTAAAAGCGTTTGTCCTGTGGACAAAAGCTCACATATCGGATTGGCTGCAGTTCTGGATTTTCTGTAAACCCGATAATCGTTTTTAAAATGTATTTAGATGCTGCCTACTTCGCTGCCTACAGAGCTGCTGCTCAGCTGTCCACTGTCATTAGCCTACATCATCACATACAACGCAGATCGTTTTTGCTCCAATGCAATGTGTGGGGACTGCGTCCTGCTTGTGCAACTGCAATTGCCATTAAACAGAGAAGGTTCTAACCTTCATTAAGGCCTTGAATGTTTGTTCCAATGAGCCAGAGACTTTGGCCACATCATCATGGTTCAGAGGATGGTGAGTAAAGAGAGAAACGTGGAGGGAGGTTGAGTGTGAACAGCAGCTACGTAGAAATAATGTGTGTGTGTAAAAACATATAGATAAAATATTTTACCTGCATGTGACTCTGAAGGAGGATTTGATAAAGTGATGCTGATTTCCCTGCATCTGTCAATGACAAGATACACCCATCCCTTCATGTATTATTTGACAACTGATACGCCTAATTTGGTCACTCATCATATTTATGTCAATTTAGTCGTGTCTATAGGCTTACTCTTATTTGTGAAATTAGTTTCAGTATAGTTTAGGTTTTGACATTGTCTCTAAGTATTCAGACCATTTGCTATGAGACTTGAAATTGAGCTCAGGTGCATCCTGTTTCCATTGATCATCCTTGAGATGTTTCTACAACTTGATTGGAGTCCACCTGTGGAAAATCAATTGATTGGACATGATTTGGAAAGGTACACACCTGTCAATTTAAGGTCCCATAGTTGACAGCACATGTCACAGTAAAAACCAAGCCATGAGGTCAAAGTAATTGTCCATAGAGTTCAGAGAAAAGATTGTGTCGAGGCACGAACCGGGGAAGGATACAAACCAATTTCTGCAGCAAGAACACAGTGGACTCATTCATTCTTAAGAGGGAGAAGTTTGGAACCACCAAGACTCTTCCTTGAGCTGGCCGACTGGCCATACTGAGCAATCAGGGGGAAAGGTCTTGGTCAGGGAGGTGACCAAGAACCCAATAGTCACTCTGACAGAGCTCCAGAGTTTCTTTATGGAGATGGGAGAAACTTCCAGGAGGACAACTATTTCTGCAGCACTCCACCAATCAGGCCTTTATGGTAGATTGGCCAGACGGAAGGCACTCCTCAGTAAAAGGCACATGACAGCCCGCTTGGAGTTTGCCAAAAGGCACCTATAGGACTCTCAGACCATTAGAAACAACATTCTCTGGTCGGATGGAACCAAGATGTAACACTTTTCCCTGAATGCCAAGCGTCACGTCTGGAGGAAACCTGGTAGTATCCATATGGTGAAGCATGGTGGTGTCAGCATCATGCTGTTGGGATGTTTTTCAGTGGCAGGGGCTGGGAGACTAGTCAGGATCGAGGGAAAGATGAACGGAGCAAAGTACAGACAGATTATTGATGAACATCTGCTCAAGAGTGATCAGGACCTCAGACTGGGGTGAAGGTTCCCCTTCCAACAGGACAACGACTGTAAGCACACAGCCAAGACAACGCAGGAGTGGCTTCGAGACAAGTCTTTGAATGTCCTTAAGTGGCCCAGCCAAAACCCGGACTTGAACCCGATTGAACATGTTTGGAGAGACCTGAAAATTGTTGTGTAGCGATGCTCCCCATCCAACCTGACAGAGCTTGAAAGGATCTGCAGAGAAGAATGGTAGAAACTCCCCAAATACAGCTGTGCCAAGCTTGTAACGTAATACCCATGAAGACTCGAGTCTGTAATCGCTGCCAAAGGTGTTTCAACAAAGTACTGAGTAAAGGGTCTAAATGCTTATGTAAATGTTATATTTTTTTAAAAAATCTAAAAACCCGTTTTTGCTTTGTCATTACGGGTTATTGTGTGTAGATTGTTGATCGGGGGGGGGGGGGGGGGGGGGGGGGAGAAACGATTGAATCCGTTTTAGAATAAGGCTGTAACACAACAAAATGTGGAAAAAGTAAAGGGGGTGACTCAAAAGAAAAACACAATTGAGGAAGGTGAGAGATGAGTAATACTACAGTCCCTTAATTGTTTTTGTTTCACTCATCTTTACAGGGATCAAGGAACGACAGACTGTATCTCTCACACTTCTAAAATGAACATTTTGTGGTTTCTACTCATCCTCACAAGTAACATATATACATTTATTTTAACTTATTGTGTGAATTAGATTCGTATCACATCAATTGGATTGGTAACCAATCTTATGAATAGAGAAACATTTACAGATTCAGGGACCAGTTTTGGATCGTGAGCACTACTTTAAAAAAAATGCTGTCTGATATTATAGAAAACGGACAGATTTACTAAATATGGACAGATTTACTAAATGGTGCACCTGTATTTTCCAAAGGGATTAAGCATTGAGGACAGAAGAAAAAGGTAAAATAAGAATTGTTAAAGTAAATTGTAAATGAACACGTTTTAGCCTGGTTTGTTTTTGGTGTTTTTCGCTCACTGAAAAAACAGATGCAACCTTTTCCTCTATTTAAATACCTGGGCTGATGTCCCTCCAAAAGGCCAGTATGGCTTGAAGGGAGGTTCAGTGTGTCTGACAGTAGCAGAACAACCTGAGGAACTTAAAGGACTTAGATGGAAGGTCAATAGTACTGTAATAGTTGATGATGAAGAGATCTCTCCTAAATACAAGGAGAAGGTAGATTATAACCCAGTGAACCACACTCTGTGCATGAAGAATCTGACAGACACAGACAGTGGAATTTACATTGCAAATGCAAAGAAAAACGATTGGACAGATTCAACGTCTTCATACAAACTTAAGGTGTTGGGTGAGTTTTGTGATTTGTTGTGTTTTGGTAGCCTGCTATGTGTTTCTGCTTTGTTTCAAATAGCGAATCTCCTTTTTTTTGTGTCTTCACCAGTCATACATGTGAAATGTATCTTTCTGAACTGTGTTGGTTGTTGTAGAAGCTGTTCCCATTCCAGCCATGCAGGTGACATACTACAACTCAAGTACAGGACTTTGTAACATCACAGTGAATTGTTCAGGCTGGATGTTTTCTGTCTGTGATGGAGGTCAGTGCCCACTGTACCAGGATTCTCTGTCAGTCTCTGAGGTCAACATCACTGTTTCCAGTGGTAATGGATTCATCCAGTGTATCGTCAACACTCATGTCAGTGCAGAGACCAAATCACAATGCATGGAGGACATATGTCAGTCCAATTTACTCGTTTCTACTTTCTCTGTATACCTTCTATCCATCTATCATTATACAAATCTATTTATATATAAACAAGGTTTTAACGTCATAGTTATTATTATTGTTCTCCAGCAAAATGTTGATTAGCAGTGTGTGTGTGTGTGTGTGTGTGTGTGTGTGTGTGTGTGCGTGTGTGTGTGTGTAGATGTGTGAATTTATGCCTTAGAAACATCCTTACTTGATGTTCTCATTAAGAGTTGTATTGGCCATCCAGACCCACAATCCCTCTTGCTTCTTCATCTGTCAGTCCAATCCAGGGGCTGTGTTCATAAGGATCAATTCCCAGTGTTACAACTCTCTGTTTTATAAATTCCTATGGAGAAAACAACACAACGGTTCTCATCCTGATGAAAGTCTTGATGGCTGAACATATATTTTTTTATACTATTCTAAATGAAGTATATTTTTAACTTGAAGAGCGAGAGCCCAGTCTGCTTTCCACTCAAGTCAACCAATGGAGACCGACATGCAAAACACAGAGATACTGAAAGAAGGATGTATCCTAACGTGAATTCTGCACTTATATCTGAGAGTCATGTAACAATAAATTACACTAAATGACTAAGAGTAAGTGGACAACCGTTCGTCAAACATCTCATTCCAAAATCATGGGCATTAATATGGAGTTGGTCCCACCTTTGCCTTTATAACAGCCTCCACTCATCTTGAAAGGCTTTCCATCAGATGTTGGAACATTGCTGTGGGGACGACTTAATTCCGTTAAGCCACAAGAGCCGTATTGAGGTCAGGCACTGATGTTGGTCGATTAGGCCTGGCTCGCACTCGACATTCCTATTCATCCCAAAGGTGTTCGATGGGGTTGAGGTCAGGGCTCTGAGCAGGCCCGTCAAGTTCTTCCACACCGATCTCGAGAAACCATTTCTGTGCGGACATCACTTTGTGCATGGGGGCATTGACATACTGAAACAGGAAAGGGCCTTCACCAAACTGTAGCCACAAAGTTGGAAGCACAAAATAGTTTAGAATGTCACTGTATTCTGTAGCTTTAAGATTTCCCTTCACTGGAACTAAGGGGCCTAGCCCGAACCATGCAAAACTCCTCCAGATTTGACAGTTGGCACTGTAAAATTGGGGCAGGTAGTGCTCTCCTGGCATCCACCAAACGCAGATTTGTTACACACTTCAGCACTCTGCGGTTCCGTTCTTTGAGCTTGTGTGACCTACCACTTCGCTGCTGAGCCGCTGTTGCTCCTAGAAATTTCCACTTCACAATAACAGCAGTCACAGTTGACCAGAGCAGCCTTAGCAGGGCAAAAATGGAACTGACTTGTTGGAAAGGTGGCATCCTATGACGGTGCCACGTTAAAAGTCACTGAGCTCAGTAAGGCCATTCAACTGCCAATGTTTGTCTATGGAGGTTGCATGGCTGTGTAATCAATTTTATTCACTGAAAGCACGAACCACTGCTTTTAACCAGGGCAAGGGAACCGGAAACATGACCGAATACAAACAGTGTAGCTATTCCCTCCACAAGGCAATCAAACAAGCTAAGCTTCAGTATAGAGACAAAGTAGGCTCAGACACAAGAGGTATGTGGCAGGGTCTACAGTCAATCACGGATTACAAAAAGAAAAACAGCCCAGTCAAAAACCAGGATGTCTTGCTCCCAGGCAGACTAAGTAACTTTTTTGCCCGCTTTGAGGACAATACAGTGCCACTGATACAGACCGCAACCAAAACATGCGGACTCTCCTTCACTGCAGCCGATGTGAGGAAAACATTTAAACGTGTTAACCCTCGCAAGGCTGCAGGCCCAGACGGCATCCCCAGCCGTGTCCTCAGAGCATGCGCAGACCAGCTGGCTGGTGTGTTTACGGACATATTCAATCAATCCTTATCCCAGTCTGCTGTTCCCACATGCTTCAAGAGGGCCACCATTGTTCCTGTTCCCAAGAAAGCTAAGATAACTGAGCTAAATGACTACCGCCCCGTAGCACTCACTTCCGTCATCATGAAGTGCTTTGAGAGACTAGTCAAGGACCATATCACCTCCACCCTACCTGACACCCTAGACCCACTCCAATTTGCTTACTGCCCAAATAGGTCCACAGACGATGCAATCTCAACCACACTGCACACTGCCCTAACCCATCTGGACAAGAGGAATACCTATGTGAGAATGTTGTTCATCGACTACAGCTCAACATTTAACACCATAGTACCCCCCAAACCCGTCATCAAGCTCGAGACCCTGGGTCTCGACCCCACCCTGTGCAACTGGGTACTGGACTTCCTGACTGGCCGCCCCCAGGTGGTGAGGGTAGGTAACAACATCTCCACCCCGCTGATCCTCAACACTGGGGCCCCACTAGGGTGCGTTCTGAGCCCTCTCCTATACTCCCTGTTCACCCACGACTGCGTGGCCATGCACGCCTCCAACTCAATCATCAAGTTTGCGGACGACACTACAGTGGTAGGCTTGATTACCAACAACGACGAGAAGGCCTACAGGGAGGAGGTGAGGACCCTCGGAGTGTGGTGTCAGGAAAATAACCTCACACTCAACGTCAATAAAACTAAGGAGATGATTGTGAACTTCAGGAAACAGCAGAGGGAGCACCCCCCTATCCACATTGATGGGACAGTAGGGGAGAGGGTAGTAAGTTTTAAGTTCCTCGGCGTACACATCACAGACAAACTGAATTGGTCCACCCACACAGACAGCATCGTGAAGAAGGCAGAGCAGCGCCTCTTCAACCTCAGGAGGCTGAAGAAATTCGGCTTGTCACCAAAAGCACTCACAAACTTCTACAGATGCACAATCGAGAGCATCCTGTCGGGCTGTATCACCGCCTGATACGGCAACTGCTCCTCCCACAACCGTAAGGCTCTCCAGAGGGTAGTGAGGTCTGCACAACGCATCACCGGGGGCAAACTACCTGCCCTCCAGGACAGCTACAACACTCGATGTCACAGGAAGGCCATAAAGATCATCAAGGACAACAACCACCCGAGCCACTGCCTGTTCACCCCGCTATCATCCAGAAGGCGAGGTCAGTACAGGTGCATCAAAGCAGGGACCGAGAGACTGAAAAACAGCTTCTATCTCAAGGCCATCAGACTCCAGCCACTTTAATAATGGGAATTGATGGAAATTGATGTAAAATATATCACTAGCCACTTTAAACAATGCTACTTAATATAATGTTTACATACCCTACATTACTCATCTCATATGTATATGCATATACTGTTCTCTATATCATCTACTGCATATTTATGTAACACATGTATCACTAGACACTTTAAACTATGCCACTTTGTTTATATACCCTACATTACTCATCTCATATGTATATACTGTACTCGATACCATCTACTGCATCTTGCCTATGCCGTTCTGTACTATCACTCATTCATATATCTTTATGTACATATTCTTTATCCCTTTACACTTGTGTGTATAAGGTAGTAGTTTTGGAATTGTTAGGTTAGATTACCCGTTGGTTATTACTGCATTGTCGGAACTAGAATCACAAGCATTTCGCTACACTCACATTAACATCTGCTAACCATGTGTATGTGACAAATAAATTTGATTTGATTTTGATTTTGATGTTCTTGTTAAATATGTGTGTGCCCCTTTAAGAGATTCCAAGTGTTATGGACTAAGGGAGAGATAACCAGAAAGAGACAGGAGATATCTGGAATGAGAAACAATGACATACTGTGTTTAGACAGTCAGCCTAATTCTGATCTATTGCCCAATTGTTGCTCTTTTGCACAATCAGATCAGATCTTTTGACAATAATTGGGCAAATTATCAGAATTGGGCTGCCTGTGTAAACACAGCCTTAGAGACAAAATGTGAATAAATAGCCCAGGGTTCACATATTCCTCAGACTGCATTTACACAGGCAGTCCAATTCTGAATTGTTGCCTAATTATCAGCAAAAGAGATGATCTGATTGGTCAAAAGCAGTGGAGTCAAAATGCAGATAAAAATAGTAACACAAGAGGAAAAAAATCAAATACACAAGAATGGAGCAATATACAGGGAGAACCAGTATCAGATCAATGTGAGGCTATATACAGGGAGTACCAGTACCAGATCAATGTGAGGCTATATACAGGGAGTACCAGTACCAGATCAATGTGAGGCTATATACAGGGAGAACCAGTACCAGATCAATGTGAGGCTATATACAGGGAGTACCAGTACCAGATCAATGTGGAGCTATATACAGGGAGTACCAGTACCAGATCAATGTGAGGCTATATACAGGGAGTACCAGTACCAGATCAATGTGAGGCTATATACAGGGAGTACCAGTACCAGATCAATGTGAGGCTATATACAGGGAGTACCAGTACCAGATCAATGTGAGGCTATATACAGGGAGAACCAGTACCAGATCAATGTGAGGCTATATACAGGGAGTACCAGTACCAGATCAATGTGAGGCTATATACAGGGAGAACCAGTACCAGATCAATGTGAGGCTATATACAGGGAGAACCAGTACCAGATCAATGTGAGGCTATATACAGGGAGAACCAGTACCAGATCAATGTGAGGCTATATACAGGGAGAACCAGTACCAGATCAATGTGAGGCTATATACAGGGAGTACCAGTACCAGATCAATGTGAGGCTATATACAGGGAGAACCAGTACCAGATCAATGTGAGGCTATATACAGGGAGTACCAGTATCAGATCAATGTGAGGCTATATACAGGGAGTACCAGTACCAGATCAATGTGAGGCTATATACAGGGAGTACCAGTATCAGATCAATGTGAGGCTATATACAGGGAGTACCAGTACCAGATCAATGTGAGGCTATATACAGGGAGTACCAGTACCAGATCAATGTGAGGCTATATACAGGGGTACCGTTTGCTGATGGTAGAGATAACAGTCTATGTCTATGGCTTGGGTGGCTGGCTTCTTTGGCAATTTTTTCGTGCCTTTCTCTGACATCGTGTGGGCAGCCCAGTGATGTACAGGGCTGCCCGCACCACCCTCTGTTTGATCAACTCCACAACAGCCCTCTCGATGTTGATGGGGGCGTGGTCTCCCCTCTTTCTCATATAGTCTACGATCAGCTCCATGGTCTTACTGACATTGAGGGAGAGATTATTGTCCTGGCACCACACTGCCATGTCTCTGATCAGGCCTACCACTGTCGTTTCATCAACAAACCTGATGATGATGTTGAACATATGCATGGCTCCGCAGTCGTGGGTGAACAGGGAATACAGGAGGGGACTAAGTACACACCCCTGACGGGCCTTCGTGTTGAGGGTCAGCGCGGCGAAGGTGTAGTTGCCTACCATCACCACCTGGAGCCGGCCTGTCAGGAAGTCTAGGATCCAGATGCAGAGGGGGGTGTTCAGTCCCAGGGTCTTTGCTTGGTGATAATCTTGGAGGGGACGATGGTGTTGAACTCTGAGCTATAGTCTATGTACAGCATTCTCACATAGTTATTTCACGTCTTGTCCAGGTGGGAGAGGGCAGTGTGAAGTGCATTTGAGATTGTGTCATCTGTGGATCTGTAGTTTATGTGAATTGGCTGTCTGGGATGAAGGTGTTGATGTGTGTCATGACCAGCCTTTCAAAGCACTTCAATAATGACAGATATGTTATAACAATATTCTGATATGAATAGGAGTACAGCAGCCAATCAGTCCCATGTCAGTTGAGTCCTGTTCTAGACCTAACTGTTATGTTGAGGGAATCATTCTGTAGTCGCTTTTGCAGTTCATGCAGTTTCCTTTTCATGAAAGCGCAAATAATATAGAGGAATAACATGAATTTATTTACATATCTAACCATAAAGTAAGTAAGTCAACCTTGTCCTATCTAGAATGACCTATTATCTAACCATAGTCCTATTAAAATAAAATACGGTCTATTACAGTGAAACTGCAGTATTTTAATCTGAGCCAGTCCCCCATTGATAAACTGCATCTTAATGATTTATATGATGGATTCTCTGGTTATGGTTTGGGCAGTAATACGCTACGGACAACGAACACAATTGCATTTTATCGATTGGCAATTTGAATGAATAAAAATACCGTACCGAGATCCTGAGGCCCATTGTGAGGCCCATTTTTTTGGTATCTGTGACCAACAGATGCATATCTGTATTCCCAGTCATGTGGAATCCATAGATTAGAGCCTAATGAATTTATTTCAATCGACTGATTTACTCATAGGAACTGTATCTCAGTTAAACCTTTTAAATTGTTGCATGTTGCATTTATATGTTTGTTCAGTATAGTTCCTCTCTCACAATCCACTATCTCAACATTCTATTAGAATTGTACCATTCTAGTTCCTCTCTCACAATCAACTATCTCAACATTCTATTAGAAATGTACCATTCTAGTTCCTCTTTCACAATCCACTATCTCAACATTCTATTAGAAATGTACCATTCTAGTTCCTCTCTGACAATCCAATATCTCAACATTCTATTAGAAATGTACCATTCTAGTTCCTCTCTGACAATCCAATATCTCAACATTCTATTAGAATTGTACCATTCTAGTTCCTCTCTCACAATCAACTATCTCAACATTCTATTAGAAATGTACCATTCTAGTTCCTCTTTCACAATCCACTATCTCAACATTCTATTAGAAATGTACCATTCTAGTACCTCTCTCACAATCCACTATCTCAACATTCTATTAGAATTGTACCATTCTAGTTCCTCTCTCACAATCAACTATCTCAACATTCTATTAGAAATGTACCATTCTAGTTCCTCTTTCACAATCCACTATCTCAACATTCTATTAGAAATGTACCATTCTAGTTCCTCTCTCACAATCCACTATCTCAACATTCTATTAGAATTGTACCATTCTAGTTCCTCTCTCACAATCAACTATCTCAACATTCTATTAGAAATGTACCATTCTAGTTCCTCTTTCACAATCCACTATCTCAACATTCTATTAGAAATGTACCATTCTAGTTCCTCTCTCACAATCCACTATCTCAACATTCTATTAGAATTGTACCGTTCTAGTTCCTCTCTCACAATCAACTATCTCAACATTCTATTAGAAATGTACCATTCTAGTTCCTCTCTCACAATCAACTATCTCAACATTCTATTAGAAATGTACCATTCTAGTTCCTCTCTCACAATCAACTATCTCAACATTCTATTAGAAATGTACCATTCTAGTTCCTCTCTCACAATCAACTATCTCAACATTCTATTAGAAATGTACCATTCTAGTTCCTCTCTCACAATCAACTATGTCAACATTCTATTAGAATTGTACCATTCTAGTTCCTCTCTCACAATCCACTATCTCAACATTCTATTAGAAATGTACCATTCTAGTTCCTCTCTCACAATCCACTATCTCAACATTCTATTAGAAATGTACCATTCTAGTACCTCTATGACAATCCAATATCTCAACATTCTATTAGAAATGTACCATTCTAGTTCCTCTCTCACAATCAACTATCTCAACATTCTATTAGAAATGTACCATTCTAGTTCCTCTTTAACAATCCAATATCTCAACATTCTATTAGAAATGTACCATTCTAGTACCTCTCTCACAATCCACTATCTCAACATTCTATTAGAAATGTACCATTCTAGTACCTCTATGACAATCCAATATCTCAACATTCTATTAGAAATGTACCATTCTAGTTCCTCTTTAACAATCCAATATCTCAACATTCTATTAGAAATGTACCATTCTAGTACCTCTCTCACAATCCACTATCTCAACATTCTATTAGAAATGTACCATTCTAGTACCTCTATGACAATCCAATATCTCAACATTCTATTAGAAATGTACCATTCTAGTTCCTCTTTAACAATCCAATATCTCCGCATTATTTCCTTTGAGCTCTACTTGGTTACAGTCCCTTGACTTGAAGGTCCAACATGCAAATCACTATTAACTGTTAGGGTCACTAACCGAAATATACAATATCTAATATTCTAATTCAACATATTTAAAGAAAACTGACATATTGTCATGAGAAATTAGGAAAGACTTTGGCCATAAACTAAATGTAACAGGTTGATGCTCTGTCTGTCTACAGTATTGCACTAATACTGCACATATCTTTCAAAATAGGATTCTCTGTGGAGAACCATTGTTGAGGCCCTATGGAATATATTAAAAAGGAAATTGACTGAAAGTTATAAGATACTGTCGTCTTTTCCCTATAGCCCCTGGGTTTACACAGTTATTATTTGTGACACAACCACAAAGTAAATCATCATTATAGCCAGTTAACAATATTCCTTGAGTCTTTCTAATTTACAGTGCCTTGCGAAAGTATTCGGCCCCCTTGAACTTTGCGACCCTTTGCCACATTTCAGGCTTCAAACATAAATATATAAAACTGTATTTTTTGTGAAGAATCAACAACAAGTGGGACACAATCATGAAGTGGAACGACATTTATTGGATATTTCAAACTTTTTTAACAAATCAAAAACTGAAAAATTGGACGTGCAAAATTAATCAGCCCCCTTAAGTTAATACTTTGTAGCACCACCTTTTGCTGCGATTACAGCTGTAAGTCGCTTGGGGTATGTCTCTATCAGTTTTGCACATCGAGAGACTGACATTTTTTCCCATTCCTCCTTGCAAAACAGCTCGAGCTCAGTGAGGTTGGATGGAGAGCATTTGTGAACAGCAGTTTTCAGTTCTTTCCACAGATTCTCGATTGGATTCAGGTCTGGACTTTGACTTGGCCATTCTAACACCTGGATATGTTTATTTTTGAACCATTCCATTGTAGATTTTGCTTTATGTTTTGGATCATTGTCTTGTTGGAAGACAAATCTCCGTCCCAGTCTCAGGTCTTTTGCAGACTCCATCAGGTTTTCTTCCAGAATGGTCCTGTGTTTGGCTCCATCCATCTTCCCATCAATTTTAACCATACACACACACACGTGCACAATTCATGATCAACTAGACTGATCACATAAACAAACAAATTAAAACACATGTTACTACTAAACAGCTGTGTGTGTGTGTGTGTGTGTGTGAAGGGAGGGGTGGCTGCAACTGGTAGATCTATCTATCTATCTATGCAAATGTAACAAATGTCTCCACATTCTTATATCAAACCACAAGCTCTCAACTCATCTCAGGTCTCTATTCTCGTTCCATCCTCATTTCTTCCAATAATGAGGAAGGAACCAGTGAGGCAATGGAGCTAACCATAAGCAGAAGTTTGTCAAAAAATAAACACGGTTTTAACCGTTACTCTTTTTTTCACAGTCTTTGTACATTTCTGTAGAAAGCTTCTCTCTATTTCTCTGTGTGACGGTAAAGAGGCGTGAACTAATCCGTCTGTCATCGTATAAGAAGTAGAGGGGTTTGTCAGAAGAACTGTAGTTCAGAGTTCCAGCAGGACAGAATGGAGTCCACCTTGATCTGTGTGTTACTCGGTAAGTACTGAGTGAGTGTGTTTGTGTATGAACACTAATTACCTGATTTACTAAACCTTTGATGGATAAAAGTAATAAGACAATCATGTACATTTAGACAGTTTTATGTTTTTAGCTTTTTGGTTTTATTCCTTATTGATAAAACAGTGCAAATGCTTATTAGTAAATTATACCAAAATGGGATTGCTGGACATGGTAAGTCTCTGGCCTTTTAAAGCTGCAGTCCGTAATTGAAACTACCACAAAATGGCCACCCTGTCACTTGTTGTGGTATACAGCTGAGGAATGTTGCTAGGGGAATTCATTCATTCATGTACAATATTTGTTTGAAATCCATAGATTAGAGCCTAATGAATTTATTTCAATCGACTGATTTACTCATAGGAACTGTATCTCAGTTAAACCTTTTAAATTGTTGCATGTTGCATTTATATGTTTGTTCAGTATAGTTCCTCTCTCACAATCAACTCTCAACATTCTATTAGAAATGTACCATTCTAGTTCCTCTCTCACAATCCACTATCTCAACATTCTATTAGAAATGTACCATTCTAGTACCTCTCTCACAATCCACTATCTCAACATTCTATTAGAATTGTACCTTTCTAGTTCCTCTCTCACAATCAACTATCTCAACATTCTATTAGAAATGTACCATTCTAGTTCCTCTCTCACAATCCACTATCTCAACATTCTATTAGAAATGTACCATTCTAGTACCTCTCTCACAATCCACTATCTCAACATTCTATTAGAATTGTACCATTCTAGTTCCTCTCTGACAATCCAATATCTCAACATTCTATTAGAAATGTACCATTCTAGTTCCTCTCTCACAATCAACTATCTCAACATTCTATTAGAAATGTACCATTCTAGTACCTCTCTCACAATCCAATATCTCAACATTCTATTAGAATTGTACCATTCTAGTTCCTCTCTGACAATCCAATATCTCAACATTCTATTAGAATTGTACCATTCTAGTTCCTCTCTCACAATCAACTATCTCAACATTCTATTAGAAATGTACCATTCTAGTTCCTCTCTCACAATCCACTATCTCAACATTCTATTAGAATTGTACCATTCTAGTTCCTCTCTCACAATCCACTATCTCAACATTCTATTAGAATTGTACCATTCTAGTACCTCTATGACAATCCAATATCTCAACATTCTATTAGAAATGTACCATTCTAGTTCCTCTCTCACAATCCACTATCTCAACATTCTATTAGAATTGTACCATTCTAGTACCTCAATGACAATCCAATATCTCAACATTCTATTAGAAATGTACCATTCTAGTTCCTCTCTCACAATCCACTATCTCAACATTCTATTAGAATTGTACCATTCTAGTACCTCTATGACAATCCAATATCTCAACATTCTATTAGAAATGTACCATTCTAGTTCCTCTTTAACAATCCAATATCTCCGCATTATTTCCTTTGAGCTCTACTTGGTTACAGTCCCTTGACTTGAAGGTCCAACATGCAAATCACTATTAACTGTTAGGGTCACTAACCGAAATATACAATATCTAATATATCTACAATATCTAATATTGCTAGGGGAATTCATTCATTCATGTACAATATTTGTTTACACTGATATTGTTATTAACAAACATTGTCATAAAATAACAGTATATTCTGTGTTATATTTTGAATGTATATAGCGCTTTTTAACCAACTGAGGTACTCAAAGCGCTTTACATAGTAGGGGGAAACTCACCTCTTACACCAATAATGTGTTGCACCCACCTGGGTGATGCAAGACAAACAGTTGTGTGTCAGAACTCTCACCACACATCAGCTATTAGGTGGAGAGGTGACGAGAGAGTGCCTTCAGAAAGTATTCATACCCCTTGACTAATTTCACATTTTGTTGTGTTACAGCCTGAATTCAAAATGTATTAAATGGTTTACTTTTCTCACCCATCTACACACAATACCCATAATGACAAAGTGAAACATGTTTTAAGAAATGTTTGCAAATCTATTGAAAATGAAATACAGAAATATCTTAACTACATAATTATTCACACCCCTGAGTCATTACTTTATAGAATCAACTTTGATAGCAATTACAGCTGTAAGTTTTTCTGGGTAAGTCTAAGAGATTTCCACACATGGACTGTGCAATATTTGGCGATTACTCTTTTTAAAATGATTCAAGCTCTGTCAAATTGGTTGTTGATCATTGCTAGACAACCATTTTCAGGTCTTGCCATAGATTTTCAAGTAAAGTGAAAACTGTATCTCAGCCACTCAAGAACATTGACTATCCTCGTGGTAAGCAACTCCAATGTAGATTTGGCCTTGTGTTTTAGGTTACTGTCCTGCTGAAAGGTGAATTCATGTCCTGGGTCTGGTGGAAAGCAGACAACCAGTTTTTCTCTAGGATTTTGCCTGTGCTTAACTCTATTTTTTATCCTGAAAAATTCCCCAGTCCTCAATTGCAAGCATACCCATAACATGATGCAGTCCCCACTTGAAAATATGAAGAGGGGTACTCATTATTAATGTATTGTTACGCCCTGGCCTTAGTTATCTGTGTTTTCTTTGTTATTTTGGTTAGGCCAGGGTGTGACATGGGTGATTTATTGTGTTTAGTCTTGTCTAGGGGTTTATTAGATTTATGGGGTTGTGTTCAGTGTAGTTGTCTAGGTAAGTCTATGGTTGCCTAGAGTGGTTCTCAATCAGAGGCAGGTGTTTATCGTTGTCTCTGATTGGGAACCATATTTAGACAGCCATATTCTTTGGGTATTTTGTGGGTGGTTGTCTACTGTGTTAGTGCCACACGGGACTGTTTTCGGGTTTTCACGTTTCTTGTTTTGTATTCTGTTCATTTAAAGTTTCTCTGATTAAAGAACCATGAACTTTAACCACGCTGCATATTGGTCCTCCGATCCTTCTCGCCTCTCCTCTTCGGAAGAAGAGGAGGAAATCCCTTACATGTATTGTATTTGTTCCAACCATAACACTCTGAATTCAGCACAAAAAAACAGTATTGCTTTGCCACATTTTTTTGCAGAATTACTTTAGTGTGCTGTTGCAAACAGGATGCATGTTGTGGAATATTTGTATTCTGTACAGGCTTCCTTCTTTTCACTCTGTCAATTAGGTTAGTATTGTGGAGTAACTACAATGTTGTTGATCGATCCTCAGTTTTCTCCTATCACAGCCATTTAACTCTAACTGTTTTAAAAAGTCACTATTGGCCTCATGGTGAAATCCCTGAGTAGTTTCCTTCCTCTCTGGCAAGTTAGTGAGGAAGGACACCTGTTGCTTTCTAGTGACTGGGTGTATTGATACACCATCCAAAGTGTAATTACCAACTTCACCATGTTCAAATGGATATTCAAGTATGCCATTTAAAAAATTGTCCCATCTACCAATAGGAGCCCATCTTTAAGAGATATTGGAAAACCTGGTCTTGTGGTTGAATCTGTGTTCGAAATTCACTTCTCAACTGAGGGGCCTTAGAACTAATAGTCTGTGTGGGGTACAGAGATGAGGAAGAAATTTAAAAATCATGTTAAACACTATCATTGCACACAGTGAGTCCATGCAACTTATTATGTGACTTGTTAAGCACAATTCACCAATGAACTTATTTAGGCTTGCCATAACAAAGGGGTTGAATACTTATTGAATACTGAAATGTCTGCTTTTAATTTGTAAATAACTATGGGGTATTGTGTGTAAGCCAGTGGCAAAGCATCTCAATCTAATACATTTGAAATTCAGGCTGTAACACAACAACATGTGGAAAAAGTCAAGGGGTGTGAATACTTTCTGAAGACACTATATTATGCCAACTAGTAATGAGGGGGATGATTAGGTGGTTATGATGGAAGGGGGCCAGGTTGGGAATGTTGCCATGACACCAGGGTTAACATCCCTAGTCTTACAATAAGTGCCATGGGATTTTTAATAACCACAGAGAGTCAGGACAACCATTTAACTTCCTATCAAAAAGACAGAACACTAAGTAGGGTAATGTCACCTAGACTGCCCTGGGATCTCCTTAGACCAGAGGGAAGAGTGGCCCCTACTGACCCTTCAAAACCAGTGGCCCCTACTGACCCTTCCAGCAGTCTCCTATCCAGAGACAGACAAGGCCCGACCCTGCTCAGCTTCAGAAGCAAGCCAGCAGTGGGATGAAGGGTGGTATGCTGCTGGTACTGTAGGTGGCAACAAGTAAAGTGACAACATGTAAAGTGACATGTGATAACAAACTACACATGTCATTAAACTACAAATATTTTAGCACATGATCTTGTGAAATAAAAGAGACATGGGGTTACAGAATTTCAATGTGATACCATGAAACTAAACGTGATAACATTTTCACAACTAAAACAGCAAATTCAAGTTTTCAAATTTACAATTTTTTTCACGTGAAAATACAATTCTACCGAGTTAGGTTTTCCCATGTGAAAGTTTTTCACACGTGAAATTGTTGCAATTCACATATGGTTTCAAGATTTACCTCATGTCTCTTGTTTTCACATGTGAAAATGTCAGCTCAACATGTGAAAACATCTATTTCACATTAGAAACTGCAATTTGAATGTGAAAGTGCAAAGGATGTAATTAAATGGTGTAGGAGTTAAGGTGAGTGACATGCTGTACATTTGACATGATCGCTTCAATATGACCCCACCTGGGATTTGAATCTTAGAACCACTAAATTTGGGGTACGCTGATCTTTCTGCTGCGCTAAAGAGTCTGTACTTCTGCATTCTCAGAAGTCCCCCACAGATGAATTGTTCGTATACATCTACGCACTTTGCAAAATAATGACATCTGCACTGCTATTTTAGTTCTCAGTTAATCTGACTATTCTGTCATCATGAATTTAATTTCCTGGATTCAGAAATTTCAAGGTTTTCTGCATAGTTGTCTAATGTTGGTGGGGCATATTATTCTGTTTTAATGTTACTCCTGAATCACTATGATAAATATAATAGGTTTTATTGAGTGTATTTTAAACAAAGCTGAGATTTACAGTAAAGTTCAACGTTTAGGAATACAGGTGAAATCAGTTATTGACACACAAACGGTGCCGTGGAAGATTGGAATGCCATGAACCAAGAGATTGTGAGTTTCAATCAAATCACATTTTATTGGTCACATACACATATTTAGTAGATGTTTTTGCGGGTTCGGCGAAATGCTTGTGAGGACATGTTGCAGTTAGATTAGTTGTTTATTTAGTCACATGCATAAGGTCACAGATGTAATTGCAGTGTACAGTGAAATACTTAAACTATGAGATCCAACAGTTCAGGTGAAAATGAAACAATAATAAAAACATAAAAAATAATATATACATATTTACAACTTTGACAATGAAAAGTATAAATGTCCATTAGGTTGTGGGCAGGGTAATTGTCGGTATCAGGCTGTGATGCAGTTGACATACTAGGCTGTAATGCAGCCCGACAGTATGCTCTTGATGGTGCTCCTGTAGAATACTGTGATGCAGTTGACATACTAGGCTGTAATGCAGCCCGACAGTATGCTCTTGATGGTGCTCCTGTAGAATACTGTGATGCAGTTGACATACTAGGCTGTAGAGAGAGATTAAAGTAGACGGCACGCGTCAAAATGATTGATTGATGACCTTACGTCATGATAACCTGTGCGTGTCCGAATATGTGCCCCCTCCCCGTCCCCCCTGTTCCTGTGATCACGTGTTAGGTTGTGTTATTTCAGATCTATATGTCATCCTTTGAAGTAGTCCAGTTGATGGATGTCTAGGGGCCTGGTTGAACTGGGGTTGTTGTGTTTGAACTTTTGGACCGGGTATGACCCCCCAGATTTATCGCCCATATGTTTATCTGATGAAGCCGGAATGTCCTGGGCTGTGGCATATGCATTCTAAATGTCCAGAACAAGGTTTGTGAACCCAGAACCGTAAACGCTATTTTTTAAACATGGATTTTGTGATCAGTGGCAAAGCTGTGATGACTGTAGCAACTGAAGCAGGACCGCGTCTGAAACATAGAGAAAGGGCAAAGTATACAGCCGCAATATACGATGCTCAAAAAAAGCGGTTTCTAAATGTGTATAGAACCCAGATACCGCCCGCAACTGCGTTGAAAGATGAAGTGCCGATGTCTAACGGCCAGCAATGGGGGTATCTGTTTGATTACTTGGCCTGTAGCGTGAAGCTCTATACGGTAGCCGAAGGAGAAGAATATACCGACCAGACATCAGGAGTGGCCTATGGGGTTGAAGACTGGACGGTTTTTCGCCAGGTTTTGTGTCCCGAACTGAGCCGTATCACCAAGGGTTACAGCGTGTTCACAGGCTACGAGACCCGTTGGGATGGTACCCCGGACACCTCTGGAAGAGTATTTCACCGGGTGAAAATACAGAGAAAGAATGGACTTCCTTGTGGCTGCGTGGCGTTCTATATCAGCACCGAGGAAATCCGCAAACAAAACATCAGGGATGGTGGTTTGGGCGGTGATTTTAGGCTTCGAATGCTTATTCCCTTTAAAAGTTGGCCTTTATTGGAATTGAAAATGTTGGAGGTGTTGGACGCTCTGTTTGTACAGAGCCAACAGCGCCAGAGCATTGTTCGGCTAAAGAAGTGCATAATCTATACGAATCCGGAGGATTACGACTCAAAGCAGCCCCAAGAAGGTACATCGTTAGAATGGGCAGTCCCTGAATAAAACTAGGTAAGCTACGTAGTTAACCACGCCCAGATACCCCCGAGGGCTGGTTCAACAATAAAAGGAGGTTCCTTTAAAGCCTACAGTTCTTAACCTACACATTAACCATGGATATTCCTAACGCATACCAGAACTCCGAAACGTCATGGGAGCCCGACACTAAGGACTGTATACCGCGCAGCCCTACATTCTACTCCCCCCTGGCAAGACCCTCGACACCCCCTACATGTACACAGCCTGAGGACGTGTTTGATGGGGTGGTCAGTACTATTTTTGTGGACACCATCAAGGCCTCTGTAGCCACGCTTTTAGACGTGGTGATTGGAGAATATATACGAGAAAAATGCATCGGTTGTGAGATTAATCACCCCAGCCAGCGCCGGCATCCCTGCCTATACGACCCCCCAAGATACTACTTCTTCAACAATTTTGAGGCGCTGGTGAAAAGACTTTGGTCCTGCCGGTTTATACCATCGCTGGTCAGAGCCCTGGAGGCTATGGGCCTTTTGCCGTCTATCCCCAGAGTTTACGGGGTAACCGAGGCATTCCTACACGAACTGAAGGAGGCGATTCACATCCACGAGAAACTCAAAGACTTATCTCAAAAACTTATTAAGGTTAAAAAAGGGTTCTATAGAACCGTCGACAGGATCGTCTCCGAGTTGAATGAACGCCTATCGCAGAACAGGATGGAAATATTCCTGATGTACAACCCTATACATAAACGTGTACAAATCTCAGGAGATGCTTCCGGGGGGATAAAGACCGGCGGTAATTTAGCATACATTTTGGGGATGGGTCCCGATAAATGGACGTATGTGACAGATAAATTATTCCCATTCCCCGCGGAAATACATGCAGGATTTTACAACATATTTGTGTATACCGACATCATATCCTATCAAAGGGTCGGAGACAGCTGTGTGCCACTCCTGAGAACGGTTCATATAGACGGAAAGGATGGGGACATAGTCACTGTCACCTACGACAAGCCACAAGTACCTGTAAGCAAGAAATATATTGAAAACATTCTTGTTGAGCTTAAAACGGATCAGAACGAAAACATTGAATTTACTTATGGTAAAACGATTGTAAAAATCCACTTTAGACCCACCAAAACTTCTCTACATATATAATATAAGTATTATATATTTTATATACATAAGACATTTAAATTAAAATTATGGAATACCGACATCTCGACCCTAACCGGTATGTCTATGTTGATCAGGTGGGTAATGGGTTACCCGGCTATTATGGTTCCCCCACCATGTATGGTTCGGGGATAGGAGGTATATTTCGTAACCTCTTTAGGATGGTTTTACCGTTTATGAAGAGAGGCCTCAGCATAGCCAAACCGCATTTAAAATCAGCAGCAAAAAATATAGTAAGTGAGGTTGTAGCCAATGCTATGACCCGAAGGGCGTCACCAGATGTCGAGAGTCAAGAAGGCTCAGGGTTGATGATGTTGTCTCGAAGACCAAAAAAGAGACCTCCGGGTATAAGGCGCAGGCCTGCGCCTAAAAAACGGAGGTTAACGGTTAAAAGAAACTCAGTTAGTCAAAGACGGGGTAAAGTGAGGAGGTCTGGACCAAAAACCTAAAAAGAATACTCGGAAGTATTTTCTAAAAGAACAAGCACCATGGCTCTTTTACACTGCATGTCCTCTGAAGCTATAAAGACAGAGCTCGATCTTTTCACGGCCCCCTTAACCCAACATTCAGTAGAGAGGTCCAGTTATGTGGAGATAGCCCCACTCTCTGCCATTACAGACAACGGGACCATAGAGTTTTTTATACCAGGCCACGGTGACAACTATCTGGACCTCAACAACACCTTGGTGCATTTGCGTCTAAAAGTGACCAAAAGAGACGGTACTGATATTGCAAACGATGCCAAAGTGAGTCTTATTAATTACCCCGTGGCCACCATCCTCTCCAAAGTGGATGTGACTTTGGGGGAACGTCTAATCAGTCAAAGCAGTGCCACATACCCATACCGGGCCATCATGGAATGCTTACTCAACTACTCTGAAGACACTCTCAAGACCCAATTCAGCGCAGGGCTGTTTAGCAAGGATACTGCAGGAGCCTCTATGGAATCGACAGACCCATCCACCGGTGCAAATAAAGGACTGGAGGCACGGGCTCGCTACTGTGCAGAATCTCGAGAGTTTCATCTGCTAGGCCCTATACACTCTGACATTTTCTTTCAAGAACGTTTACTCTTAAATGCGGTTGATTTAAGACTAAAATTAACCAGGGCCAAGGATGAGTTTTGACTAATGTCTGCAACGGACGGGGACTTTAGCTTAAAAGTGTTGGGGGCCACGCTTTTTATTAAAAAAGTGTCTGTATCTCCGGCCGTTCGTCTGGGTCACTCACAGGCTTTGATGAAAGGAAAAGCCCTTTACCCTCTCCAAAGAATTACCATGAAAACCTTTAGCATACCTGTGGGCAGCAGAATCTGCAGTCAAGAAAACCTATTTCTAGGGCCTTTACCGCGATATGTGGTTATAGGTTTGGTTGATCACGCCTCCAATACGGGCAGCTTAAATAAAAACCCATTTAATTTTCAACACTTCAATGCAGAGTATGTAGCTCTGTGTCAGGACGGACGTCAGGTCCCTGCAAAGGCTTTCCAACCGCAATTTAATAACAACATATCTGTGCGAGAATTTTACAATCTATTCCTGGCTACCGGGAGGCATCTAAAAGATCTCTCTTTACCTATTGACAGAAATTATTTTGCAGAGGGTTACACAATGTATGCTTTCAATTTATCCCCTGATGATGACACCTCGGGATATCTTTCGGTGGTGTCCCAAGGTAACCTCAGGCTGGAGATGCGTTTCCGTACACCTTTAGCCTGTACCGTTAGCATGATTGTTTATGCCTGCTCTGATTCAATCTTGGAGGTGAATAGCCGAAGACAGGTTTTAGTAGATTATTATTAAGGATCGTTGAGCAAAGACATGAATACCCAAGAGTTGGAAGGGCTCATGAGCCGACTGATTGGAAAACAATTTTGCGGAGTGTTGGCTTGTGATGAATTACCTATGGAGAAATGGATGGTGCGGCCTGCCATGTTTATTGTCAATACCCATCCTAAACACATGCCGGGTGAACATTGGCTAGCTGTGACATTAGAAGCGGAAGGAGGAAGAAAAATCTCAACTTTTTTTGATTCCTATGGCTTTCCCCCCCGGTTTTTCACATTTCCCTAAATCTATTAAAGAATTTTTGACCAAAAACTGCTCAAAGATATACTACAACACCAAACAGTTGCAAGATAACCTTTCCACAACATGCGGTCAACACTGTGTATTCTACCTATGCCGAAGAGCCCGGGGAGTTTCTTTTGAAGATGTTATGTCTCTTTATAAGGATGATTTAAGAAGTAATGATAAAGTTGTAGCTTGTTTTGTTAGAAAATATCAAAAGTGTTCAAATGTGTATCATTTAAGAACGTGTAATCAAGGCGTATGCTCACGCCAAATGTTTCAAGAATGCCACAAATGTTAAATTGCTTATTTTTTCAAATAAAATTTATTGAATTTAATCATAGTCATTCAAAAGTCATTCAAAAGTCTAACCACCCAGAGAGATCGGGATTAGGGAAAGGTCCGGAGGCGTTCAGGGGGGTAAATGGGTTATCGTCATTCATTTCAGTTCATTCGAGTTAGGTTTTCCCATGTGAAAGTTTTTCACACGTGAAATTGTTGCAATTCACATATGGTTTCAAGATTTACCTCATGTCTCTTGTTTTCACATGTGAAAATGTCAGCTCAACATGTGAAAACATCTATTTCACATTAGAAACTGCAATTTGAATGTGAAAGCGCAAAGGATGTAATTAAATGGTGTAGGAGTTAAGGTGAGTGACATGCTGTACATTTGACATGATCGCTTCAATATGACCCCACCTGGGATTTGAATCTTAGAACCACTAAATTTGGGGTACGCTGATCTTTCTGCTGCGCTAAAGAGTCTGTACTTCTGCATTCTCAGAAGTCCCCCACAGATGAATTGTTCGTATACATCTACGCACTTTGCAAAATAATGACATCTGCACTGCTATTTTAGTTCTCAGTTAATCTGACTATTCTGTCATCATGAATTTAATTTCCTGGATTCAGAAATTTCAAGGTTTTCTGCATAGTTGTCTAATGTTGGTGGGGCATATTATTCTGTTTTAATGTTACTCCTGAATCACTATGATAAATATAATAGGTTTTATTGAGTGTATTTTAAACAAAGCTGAGATTTACAGTAAAGTTCAACGTTTAGGAATACAGGTGAAATCAGTTATTGACACACAAACGGTGCCGTGGAAGATTGGAATGCCATGAACCAAGAGATTGTGAGTTTCAATCAAATCACATTTTATTGGTCACATACACATATTTAGTAGATGTTTTTGCGGGTTCGGCGAAATGCTTGTGAGGACATGTTGCAGTTAGATTAGTTGTTTATTTAGTCACATGCATAAGGTCACAGATGTAATTGCAGTGTACAGTGAAATACTTAAACTATGAGATCCAACAGTTCAGGTGTAAATGAAACAATAATAAAAACATAAAAAATAATATATACATATTTACAACTTTGACAATGAAAAGTATAAATGTCCATTAGGTTGTGGGCAGGGTAATTGTCGGTATCAGGCTGTGATGCAGTTGACATACTAGGCTGTAATGCAGCCCGACAGTATGCTCTTGATGGTGCTCCTGTAGAATACTGTGATGCAGTTGACATACTAGGCTGTAATGCAGCCCGACAGTATGCTCTTGATGGTGCTCCTGTAGAATACTGTGATGCAGTTGACATACTAGGCTGTAATGCAGCCCGACAGTATGCTCTTGATGGTGCTCCTGTAGAATACTGTGATGCAGTTGACATACTAGGCTGTAGAGAGAGATTAAAGTAGACGGCACGCGTCAAAATGATTGATTGATGACCTTACGTCATGATAACCTGTGCGTGTCCGAATATGTGCCCCCTCCCCGTCCCCCCTGTTCCTGTGATCACGTGTTAGGTTGTGTTATTTCAGATCTATATGTCATCCTTTGAAGTAGTCCAGTTGATGGATGTCTAGGGGCCTGGTTGAACTGGGGTTGTTGTGTTTGAACTTTTGGACCGGGTATGACCCCCCAGATTTATCGCCCATATGTTTATCTGATGAAGCCGGAATGTCCTGGGCTGTGGCATATGCATTCTAAATGTCCAGAACAAGGTTTGTGAACCCAGAACCGTAAACGCTATTTTTTAAACATGGATTTTGTGATCAGTGGCAAAGCTGTGATGACTGTAGCAACTGAAGCAGGACCGCGTCTGAAACATAGAGAAAGGGCAAAGTATACAGCCGCAATATACGATGCTCAAAAAAAGCGGTTTCTAAATGTGTATAGAACCCAGATACCGCCCGCAACTGCGTTGAAAGATGAAGTGCCGATGTCTAACGGCCAGCAATGGGGGTATCTGTTTGATTACTTGGCCTGTAGCGTGAAGCTCTATACGGTAGCCGAAGGAGAAGAATATACCGACCAGACATCAGGAGTGGCCTATGGGGTTGAAGACTGGACGGTTTTTCGCCAGGTTTTGTGTCCCGAACTGAGCCGTATCACCAAGGGTTACAGCGTGTTCACAGGCTACGAGACCCGTTGGGATGGTACCCCGGACACCTCTGGAAGAGTATTTCACCGGGTGAAAATACAGAGAAAGAATGGACTTCCTTGTGGCTGCGTGGCGTTCTATATCAGCACCGAGGAAATCCGCAAACAAAACATCAGGGATGGTGGTTTGGGCGGTGATTTTAGGCTTCGAATGCTTATTCCCTTTAAAAGTTGGCCTTTATTGGAATTGAAAATGTTGGAGGTGTTGGACGCTCTGTTTGTACAGAGCCAACAGCGCCAGAGCATTGTTCGGCTAAAGAAGTGCATAATCTATACGAATCCGGAGGATTACGACTCAAAGCAGCCCCAAGAAGGTACATCGTTAGAATGGGCAGTCCCTGAATAAAACTAGGTAAGCTACGTAGTTAACCACGCCCAGATACCCCCGAGGGCTGGTTCAACAATAAAAGGAGGTTCCTTTAAAGCCTACAGTTCTTAACCTACACATTAACCATGGATATTCCTAACGCATACCAGAACTCCGAAACGTCATGGGAGCCCGACACTAAGGACTGTATACCGCGCAGCCCTACATTCTACTCCCCCCTGGCAAGACCCTCGACACCCCCTACATGTACACAGCCTGAGGACGTGTTTGATGGGGTGGTCAGTACTATTTTTGTGGACACCATCAAGGCCTCTGTAGCCACGCTTTTAGACGTGGTGATTGGAGAATATATACGAGAAAAATGCATCGGTTGTGAGATTAATCACCCCAGCCAGCGCCGGCATCCCTGCCTATACGACCCCCCAAGATACTACTTCTTCAACAATTTTGAGGCGCTGGTGAAAAGACTTTGGTCCTGCCGGTTTATACCATCGCTGGTCAGAGCCCTGGAGGCTATGGGCCTTTTGCCGTCTATCCCCAGAGTTTACGGGGTAACCGAGGCATTCCTACACGAACTGAAGGAGGCGATTCACATCCACGAGAAACTCAAAGAAATCCGACACACCCTGGTGGACGATAACAAATACCGGGAGGCTGTGGTGGCTGACGTGATGACTTTCTGGCTCAATAAACCCCAAGAGACCGAGTGACATTTTTGTTATTTAGATGTAGAACAATGGGTAACTATGTGTATACGAGGTTAGAGAGATTAAACACATTTTTTCTTTTGAGAGAACTTACAATTGTTATGCATCAAATTATTGAAAATAAAGTGAACAATGTATCGTTCTACACAACCCACAATTCCGGGACTAATGTAGAGCGGGTGTTGAAAATGGAACAAATCATGAATCATGTACGACATGCGGGCGAGTATCTACAATGGACACAAATGGTAACCCGGCTTGGTGGTGATTCTGAAGAACTAGAAACAACCTTGTCTAAGATTTTACTTTATTTGTTTGAAACACCATTTAATTGTAACATGTATCATATTTGTTGTTTATATACTTTTATAGCTGATGTGTGTGTTGTAAAAATTCAGCGAAACAAACCTGTTAATCTCAACCAAATATACCGGGTTTTGCATGATGCGGTCATTGAGAAAGCGGGGACATGTATCCTGCAACGAATTCTGAATTGTCTGTATGCGTAAGACATAATGTTTTCTTGAAAATAAAAACACCCAAAATGAAATTGAACTGTTGTCGTTATTTGAAAGTGGCTCATTAACGTTATTGTACCTCAGAGAGGCAAGAAGGATGGCAGAGCAGATGTTGAAAAACATTTATTATAATCCCTCTAACCCGGGGTCTTATGGGGGTAAGGAACGTTTACAGAGAGCTATAGCCGAAGAAACAGGTAGCCGGTTAAGCGATGCTAAAGGAAATGAGTGGCTATCAGAGCAGGATGCGCACACTCTGCATAAGCCGGTAAGAAAACATTTTCCCAGAAATATAGTTTTTTCTACCCAACCAATATCCCAATTTCAGGCGGATCTATGTGACATGCAGGCCCTTGCAGATAAAAATGAGGGAAATCGCTACATGCTAACGGTTATAGATATTTTCTCTAAAATAGCTTTTGTCAGTTTCTTAAAAAATAAGGGTGGTGCAGAAGTGACCAGGGCCTTTGAATCTATCTTGAAGGAAGGAGGCGCAGAAAGTGCAGACTGATGGCGGAAAATAATTTTTTAATAAGACTTTTCAGAAACTCATGAAGAAGCACAATATAGTACATTTTGCTACTGGCTCAGATTTGAAAGCTTCAGTTGTTGAACGCTTTAACAGAACTCTGAAGGAGCGCATGTGGCGCTATTTTACAGCGCACAACACGCATAGATATATCGATATAGTTCAAGATTTAGTAATAGGGTATAACAATAGTTATCATAAGAGTATAAGGATGAAACCCTCAGAGGTCTCTTCGGAAAACTCATTTCAAGTCTTTAAAAACCTGTATGGTTTGCTCCCCCTTCGCCGTAAGAGAAAAATTAATTTTAAATTCGCTGTGGGGGACTTGGTTCATATATCCAAGTTGAGGGGTGTTTTCGATAAAAGATACATGCAAGGATACAGTGCCGAGCTTTTCACAATTACAGAATGTCTGCCGCGCATACCCCTGGTCTACACATTCAAAAATTATGACGGGGAAATTATAGAGGGATCTTTTTATGAGAAGGAATTACAGAAGGTACAGGTGGGTAAAGACAAAGTGTTCCACGTGGAGGAGATTCTAGATCAAAAGAGAGAAAAGGGTCAAAAATGGGTGTTGGTCCGCTGGAAAAACTGGCCCCAAAAATTCAACAGCTGGGTATTAGAGCAGGATGTGGTGGAGGCATCGGGGTTAATTTAAACCCCCAGGCATGATAAAATACAGCCTCATTCGTGTGTACACCGGAGTACATAATGGAACACAGCGGCTTCTACCTGACTCTCCCCAGTAATGCGTCCGCACATATATATCGTAATAATCAGAGTTTGAATTATACAACCAATTTTCCAAAGCCTATAGAGTTATCCGAGGCCTGGGAAGTAGGTCTCAGCGAGATTACATACCCCCATAGCTGGTATAATATCAAAGATAAGGACCGTGATTTTTATTTCAAAAAGTTATCGGAACCTGCAAAACTTATTAAGGTTAAAAAAGGGTTCTATAGAACCGTCGACAGGATCGTCTCCGAGTTGAATGAACGCCTATCGCAGAACAGGATGGAAATATTCCTGATGTACAACCCTATACATAAACGTGTACAAATCTCAGGAGATGCTTCCGGGGGGATAAAGACCGGCGGTAATTTAGCATACATTTTGGGGATGGGTCCCGATAAATGGACGTATGTGACAGATAAATTATTCCCATTCCCCGCGGAAATACATGCAGGATTTTACAACATATTTGTGTATACCGACATCATATCCTATCAAAGGGTCGGAGACAGCTGTGTGCCACTCCTGAGAACGGTTCATATAGACGGAAAGGATGGGGACATAGTCACTGTCACCTACGACAAGCCACAAGTACCTGTAAGCAAGAAATATATTGAAAACATTCTTGTTGAGCTTAAAACGGATCAGAACGAAAACATTGAATTTACTTATGGTAAAACGATTGTAAAAATCCACTTTAGACCCACCAAAACTTCTCTACATATATAATATAAGTATTATATATTTTATATACATAAGACATTTAAATTAAAATTATGGAATACCGACATCTCGACCCTAACCGGTATGTCTATGTTGATCAGGTGGGTAATGGGTTACCCGGCTATTATGGTTCCCCCACCATGTATGGTTCGGGGATAGGAGGTATATTTCGTAACCTCTTTAGGATGGTTTTACCGTTTATGAAGAGAGGCCTCAGCATAGCCAAACCGCATTTAAAATCAGCAGCAAAAAATATAGTAAGTGAGGTTGTAGCCAATGCTATGACCCGAAGGGCGTCACCAGATGTCGAGAGTCAAGAAGGCTCAGGGTTGATGATGTTGTCTCGAAGACCAAAAAAGAGACCTCCGGGTATAAGGCGCAGGCCTGCGCCTAAAAAACGGAGGTTAACGGTTAAAAGAAACTCAGTTAGTCAAAGACGGGGTAAAGTGAGGAGGTCTGGACCAAAAACCTAAAAAGAATACTCGGAAGTATTTTCTAAAAGAACAAGCACCATGGCTCTTTTACACTGCATGTCCTCTGAAGCTATAAAGACAGAGCTCGATCTTTTCACGGCCCCCTTAACCCAACATTCAGTAGAGAGGTCCAGTTATGTGGAGATAGCCCCACTCTCTGCCATTACAGACAACGGGACCATAGAGTTTTTTATACCAGGCCACGGTGACAACTATCTGGACCTCAACAACACCTTGGTGCATTTGCGTCTAAAAGTGACCAAAAGAGACGGTACTGATATTGCAAACGATGCCAAAGTGAGTCTTATTAATTACCCCGTGGCCACCATCCTCTCCAAAGTGGATGTGACTTTGGGGGAACGTCTAATCAGTCAAAGCAGTTCCACATACCCATACCGGGCCATCATGGAATGCTTACTCAACTACTCTGAAGACACTCTCAAGACCCAATTCAGCGCAGGGCTGTTTAGCAAGGATACTGCAGGAGCCTCTATGGAATCGACAGACCCATCCACCGGTGCAAATAAAGGACTGGAGGCACGGGCTCGCTACTGTGCAGAATCTCGAGAGTTTCATCTGCTAGGCCCTATACACTCTGACATTTTCTTTCAAGAACGTTTACTCTTAAATGCGGTTGATTTAAGACTAAAATTAACCAGGGCCAAGGATGAGTTTTGACTAATGTCTGCAACGGACGGGGACTTTAGCTTAAAAGTGTTGGGGGCCACGCTTTTTATTAAAAAAGTGTCTGTATCTCCGGCCGTTCGTCTGGGTCACTCACAGGCTTTGATGAAAGGAAAAGCCCTTTACCCTCTCCAAAGAATTACCATGAAAACCTTTAGCATACCTGTGGGCAGCAGAATCTGCAGTCAAGAAAACCTATTTCTAGGGCCTTTACCGCGATATGTGGTTATAGGTTTGGTTGATCACGCCTCCAATACGGGCAGCTTAAATAAAAACCCATTTAATTTTCAACACTTCAATGCAGAGTATGTAGCTCTGTGTCAGGACGGACGTCAGGTCCCTGCAAAGGCTTTCCAACCGCAATTTAATAACAACATATCTGTGCGAGAATTTTACAATCTATTCCTGGCTACCGGGAGGCATCTAAAAGATCTCTCTTTACCTATTGACAGAAATTATTTTGCAGAGGGTTACACAATGTATGCTTTCAATTTATCCCCTGATGATGACACCTCGGGATATCTTTCGGTGGTGTCCCAAGGTAACCTCAGGCTGGAGATGCGTTTCCGTACACCTTTAGCCTGTACCGTTAGCATGATTGTTTATGCCTGCTCTGATTCAATCTTGGAGGTGAATAGCCGAAGACAGGTTTTAGTAGATTATTATTAAGGATCGTTGAGCAAAGACATGAATACCCAAGAGTTGGAAGGGCTCATGAGCCGACTGATTGGAAAACAATTTTGCGGAGTGTTGGCTTGTGATGAATTACCTATGGAGAAATGGATGGTGCGGCCTGCCATGTTTATTGTCAATACCCATCCTAAACACATGCCGGGTGAACATTGGCTAGCTGTGACATTAGAAGCGGAAGGAGGAAGAAAAATCTCAACTTTTTTTGATTCCTATGGCTTTCCCCCCCGGTTTTTCACATTTCCCTAAATCTATTAAAGAATTTTTGACCAAAAACTGCTCAAAGATATACTACAACACCAAACAGTTGCAAGATAACCTTTCCACAACATGCGGTCAACACTGTGTATTCTACCTATGCCGAAGAGCCCGGGGAGTTTCTTTTGAAGATGTTATGTCTCTTTATAAGGATGATTTAAGAAGTAATGATAAAGTTGTAGCTTGTTTTGTTAGAAAATATCAAAAGTGTTCAAATGTGTATCATTTAAGAACGTGTAATCAAGGCGTATGCTCACGCCAAATGTTTCAAGAATGCCACAAATGTTAAATTGCTTATTTTTTCAAATAAAATTTATTGAATTTAATCATAGTCATTCAAAAGTCATTCAAAAGTCTAACCACCCAGAGAGATCGGGATTAGGGAAAGGTCCGGAGGCGTTCAGGGGGGTAAATGGGTTATCGTCATTCATTTCATAAGGATGCGAGGGTTTTGGGGCGTCTTTAGGGGTGCTGTATTTCGTTGAAGGTGTGTGTTTTAAAGAGTGAATCTGTTGACGAATCTTATAGTTGGGTACACCCGAGAGGGGTATGTTGAGGATGGCCAGGGCCTTAAGAAACTGAAGCCACCCTGGAGGTCTTCTGTCATCAGCAACCTTGTGGGCAGATGTGGTACTTTTAAGCAAGTCCAGCATATGGGAACCCTTGACAACCGAGCCCTGAAGGATAAACTCTCCTTTGTCGTTCCAAGTAGCTGCCCCATTTGAGTCTTTTAGGTTGTTCATAATGTAGCTAACATTTTTCCTGTTACGTGCCGGAACATGGGTTAACATATCATGCATAACTTTATCTTCAACAGGCATTTGATATTCAGACGGTAAGCTCACAGGTACAGGCATTACAGGGGCGTGGCTCTCGCTAGGCTCGTCATCTTTTAAAGGGTCCTGTAGGGAAATAGTTAAATGGCCTGTCTCTCTCTCCCCTTGTTTCACCAAGGACAAATACCTTTGCAAGAGGTTTGTGTATTTTTAGACCTTATCATAGGGGTTCAATCCTTTTTGATTCAAAATATCCTTCATGGCCGTATCCAAATCATTTTCCGCTGTTTGTCTGATATTTTCGGGACCCTGCACTTGTTTTTTAAGTCTATCCAACTCTTGTTGTGGCACCAGATACATTTTATTGGCCATCACCCTGTGTTCAACCCCCACGTCGGGCTGCAATAAGGCTGGTGATGAAGGGCACGGCTATACTTAGTAAAGGTAGAAGAAAACCACCAGACTGTTGTATGGTGTATCTTTTCTTTTGAAGACTGACCCTTTTATTGGCAAAGAGTTTGATCACTGTCTTTTGTCTCTTTAATTTTTTCAATTGTGTCAGGGTGAGTGGAATGCGTCCTTTGAGAAGATTCAAAGCAATCTCACATAGGGATAATATGAGATCTGAAGAACAGTGACCCAAGATGGCCTTCCGTTCATTAGATGTAGCCCCAACTAGGCTTCTCAAGAGGGGCAAGTTTCTTTTTAAACGCAGAGACATAGCGGTTACTTTTTAGGAATGTACGCAGCCGGACACTCCCACGGAAACAGACCGGTTCGTAGCCTCAGGTGTTCTGGAGTATTTGCTTTTAAATCCACGATTAAATAAGAAAATGGCGCTTTGGTAGCGTCCTCGTAGCTCTCCATAAAGTAGGATTTCCTTCCCGGGTACATATCCTGAGCTAGAATGTTTATTTGTAGTTTGTCTCTAGGATTTTTGAACAAAACCATGTAATTGGCGTTCAAACTGATGGTGCGGCTATTTTTACCTTGGTGAAACACATTCTGCACCAAGTAAAGCACGGACAGGTTTCTATGATGAGTATATTGGGTAAACGCTCTGGCAATTTCGGGATGTTCGCTACCTGCAAATAGCATATCGTCCAAAACCAGCAGATTGTTTTTATGAGGAGGTAAAAGTTCATCATCAGACAGGGAATCAGGTATTCCTTCAACAAACTTGATTTTTATTGTCTTCAACAATTCATCATACAGAGGTTGATAACAAGAATAACACCACACAACATTATCAGGCTTTTGAGATAACACATGTTCAGAATTCTCTAAAATACTTTTTACAAAACAAGTTTTACCACTATTCGAAGGCCCTGCGATTAAGGCCGAAAATGGTAGTTGCAACCGGGGGTCAAAACCTTCTACAGCAGTCATTATATCTTAAGCTTTAAGACACCCTGTAGCTTGTAGCATAAGTCAGTAGCCAAAGGGACAATGTGGTCCAGTCAGGCAAAAAGCAGTCTCTCGTCATAGACAACCCTGAAGCTTTTAGTAAGTGGGGCCTTCCTCAGATGGAAGCCCTTTTTTAGACCTAACAATCTTTTTTTTTGTAGGAGCTCAAAATCTCCAAGTCACTATTCCTGTCATTTAGGAACCCCTAGACCAAGCGTGTGATTGATTCAAAGTTTTACACGCGGGCCATTTTCATAGTTTTGAGTCACACCTGACACACTGCTGCATGTAGCTTAAGTCAGTAGCCATAGGGCAATGTGGTCCCGTCAGGCAAAAGCAGTCTCTTGTCATAGACAACCCTGAATCTTTTAGTGAGTGGGGCATTCCTCAGATGGAAGCCCTTTTTATCTCTAACAATCTTTTTGTAGGAGCTCAAAATCTCCAAGTCACTATTCCTGTCATTTAGGAACCCCTCGACCAAGCATGTGATTGATTCCAAGTTTACACGCGGGGCATTTTCATAGTTTTGAGTCACGCCTTTGGCTTTCAAAACCACGTGATTGTCCTTAGTTCTAAAAGCATAGCTTTTAGGACCACAGGAGGACCATTCGGTGATATGGTCACCCTCTGCGAGTTCACTCGTTAAGCCACCCAGATAGTTGCTGAGTGGGGGGATCCAATCCCCCGGTTTGCTTACACTTGAGGGCCCCTGTAAGGCAACACTGGTATAAACAAACCCCTAGTAGGGTAGACTGTTGCTTCGATCAGACCAAAATAGTTTTGGGGTAAGTCAAAATCACGATGAATAATTTCTGGATGCCCTATAGGATAGCATGAGGAACTCATTACATGAGGATAAAGGGATGTAAAATCTACATAGCCTATTGTCTCGTCGGGTTGCGCTACATACCGCAATGTCAAAGCATTGGTACGGCCGCCATACAAGGCCTGGCGCGGTTCCAGGGGCTCGGGGGTGTCAAAGCTGGAAAGGAAGGCTTGAACATTAGGATCAGACTTTTTGAGGGCTGTCCATTCGTGCTCCCACAAAACAACCACTTTTAGACCGTAAGTAGCCTGTAAAGAATCAACTTTGTCTTGAAACTCTTGGTACATTTCCCCAAAAGTCTTTTGGGTTAGGACACACATGGTCTGGGGCACAAAGCAAGATTTGCAACCATGGAAGAAACAACCGTTGTACTCATACGCGGTCTCAACCCCGTCAATCTGTGTGTAGCCATCTACATGGTAAGAGCCAAATGCCTTCTCCCCTCGATTCAAAGCATGTTGAATAAAAATGTCTTGTTGTTTCATCGGGAATGTTCGGTGCGCCGGAATCCCCCAACTCTAGATGTATGTGTCCGTCTGTGCCGTTTTTCGCCGGGGCTGAGTCTGAATGAAAATAATACATACAAAATTACGTTATTAAATATAAAATATGTTAGATACATAAAATGTCAAATACATTTCAGGTCTAATAATATATATTAACAATACATAGTTAAAATACCTAGGCTTTTTTGGCGCTTGTTCTGACGAATTGCTGATACCGAGAGCTCTGGGCTTTTTTCAGCTAGCGTTCCCGATTCTGCAGGGTCTGTCTCCGGGCAGTCTGAAAAAACATTATTTGTCCTTGTTTTAACATATTCTATCAAAAGAGGTATAACTAATAAAAAGACGTATAACTAATAACATAAACGTATAATGGTCTCATACCGTGTCCTTGGAGCGCCTGCTCGCGAAGCCTCAAGTTCCCGGCCCAGCCGTACTTTTCGGGTGGGGTTGAATCTGAGCAATGTACTTGGGCCACAGTTGTGCGTTGCCTGTTGGGGTCTGGAATATGTCGTGAGGGGGTGGACGTTCCCGGTGAGTTTGAAAAAACGCTCGTACAGAACGGTAGAATTGCATCCATGTCACTCGTGTCCGCTGTCCATAACGAATCCTTTATCATTCTTGGCGGTATGTCGGCTGTAAATACATAAAATTGTTTTTAAAATAGTACACACTATTTTTTTTTATATATAAATATTCTTGGGTATGTGTTTAATTATAAGGACTTGCAACGAAAAAAGTCTGATGGCGACTGACTGCCTGATTTTTGAGAGTGTGCATCCCCCTCATGTTGTTCCAGATCAGGTAAACCGTGTAAAAGCTGCGTAAAGGTTTGGGAACCTAGCCACCGTTAGACAATATTAACCGTTATACGCTATATATACACTTTTTAACGCATATTGGCCTTTGGCCTGAAATACCCAAATAACTCGGGTTTAATATTACAATAATATTCAAACAAATCTTAAAATATATTTCTCATTTACTCACCTCCAGAAATATCCATTAGGAGGGCTTTACAGACTATGTTATCTGTCCGGGCAGTTAAATATTAGGGCCTTTGGGTTTGCGCTAAAGCCGTGCTAACCGTGTTAAAAATAGACGTTCTGTCCCTAACTTGTTAAAGTACGGAATGAGTTGAGAGATATCCTGTATGCAACCACCCCCCTGTATGTTTGCTTTAGACCAAAAGGCTGTGAATTCAAAGAGCCGTTCTGTCAACCGGTTTGTTGGGGGTCCTGGTGCGTTGATTAGATATCCATGTTTAACCCCGGGCCGATACCTTGACATGTCATATGCTGGATAGTTCAAACTTTGGGTTTCAAACGATTCTCTACAGATGGGACCCCATGTTGAACCCACACAAACAAACCCTTTGTTTTTTGAAACGCACACACACACACACACTCCTGCTGCTCCGTCACACGCACACTCATGCACGCACCCTGATTTTCAATGTCTTTTTCTTCGCGACAGAGTTGGCTGAAGATGTGAAATACCGTTTCACATAGTTACGGGTGAGATACAGTTTTTTTAAACTCCTTTTATTGAATTCCAAAATATTTGGTACAACCTTTAAGACATGTTTGAATTAAGTAACATTTTATGTAAAAACATTGGAGGCCTGCCGTTGTACATTATTACAAACTTTAATAAACCGTAATGTTCATAACACATCATTGTAGGCAAAGACTATAAACTAATACATGTTTTTTTCAGATATTACAGTTGTCTGCGCCAGACCCTAGCGTGAGAGAAAAGACCGCTCCCCCTTTAGTTAAATGGGTGAGATACGTTTTCAAAACCCATGATTTAATTCTAAATATTTAACACATACATTTTAACACACTTTATAATTCAACATTTTTTACTATTTCTTACAGATATAGGGTCCGGTTAGCCCTGACCATTATCCGTTTCCAATTCCCCATCGCAAAGTCTTTTGCCCGCTCCATCGAAGCTCTGGCCGTTTTCACTCCAGGGAAAGATCCGCCTTCTGCCTTGTGGGTCTTGGGAATGTCTCAACGATAACCGAGGCCATCGCCGTAATTGTTCCCGATTTTCGAAAAGACTGTCCAGCTTATTCATCAGTGTTCTGAAAATACGGTAATCGCGCCATTTAAAACTGAACATTATTTGAAAAAATTTTACATCCTTGCATGCTTTGGAAGATACATATGAACTGACCGTTTTCGAAGCATTTGCACTATCAAATTGTTCACATGCTAAAATTGTCACTCTGGAGTCCGGTGTATACGCCATTGAAGCGATTCTTAGGGCCATTAGATCACTTCGGCCACAGACCTGTTCTTCCAACGCATATCCGGGCAGCCTTGAAGCACTCAGGGCGCGTTCCATTTGACACAGCGCTAGTCTTATTTTAAGCCATTCTCTCATCCTTAGCGCTGGAGAAAAACTCTCGGGTTCTGCCCGATAAAAGGGTTGGGACACGCTGTCTGTGAATATCTTAACCGTAGATTCCTCCGGGCTAAAGATGTAAGACATATGCCCGTCGCTTGTACACAAAAAGCCCTTAAAACATTCGGGAGCCTCACGCAAAACATCCTCCAGGCTTTTGTCGTTGGATTCATGACATGAGCTGCAAAGCACTCCGATAATTGCCCTTGTAGACATATTTTAGATGTTTAATATTCAAGTCTTTATTTTAAAAATTGCTTGTTCTGGACATTTATAATGCATATGCCACAGCCCAGGACATTCCGGCTTCATCAGATAAACATATGGGCGATAAATCTGGGGGGTCATACCCGGTCCAAAAGTTCAAACACAACAACCCCAGTTCAACCAGGCCCCTAGACATCCATCAACTGGACTACTTCAAAGGATGACATATAGATCTGAAATAACACAACCTAACACGTGACCACAGGAACAGGGGGGGACGGGGAGGGGGCACATATTCGGACACGCACAGTTTATCATGACGTAAGGTCATCAATCAATCATTTTGACGCGTGCCGTCTACTTTAATCTCTCTGGCTGTGAGGCCCCTTTGGAAAAGGGCAAATTTCATCAGCCTCCTGAGGCAAAAGAGTTGCTATCGAGCCCTTCTCACCACGGTGTCCGTGTGGTTTGACCATTTCAGCTCCTCTAACATATGTACACCAAGGAGCTTTACGTTTTTGACCATCTCCACGGCAACCCCATTGATGAGGATGGGGGCGTGTCCAACTTTGTTCCTCCTGAGGTCCGCAATCAGCTCCTTTATTTTGCTGAAGGTGAGGGAGTGGGTGTTTACCTGGCACTACACCTGCAGAGTGCCTACCTCCTCCGTGTATGGTGTCTCGCCGCTGTTGGTAATCAGGCCTACTACTGTTGTGTCGCCAGTGAACTTGATGATGGAACTGTTTGAGGCCATGCAGTCGTGGGTATACATGGAGTACAGCAGATGACTGAGGATGCACCCTTGTGGGGCCCCTGTGTTGAGAATCCGCTTGGATGAGGTAATGTTGCGTATCTTCACCACCTGAGGGCTGCCCGTCAGGAAGTCCAGGACCCAGTTGCATAATGAAGAGTTCAGTCCCAGGGCTGTGAGTTTTCTGGTGAGCTTAGAGGGCATTATGGTATTGACGGCCGAGCTGTAGTCAATGAACAGAAACCTCAGATATGCATTCCTCTTGTCCGGGTGGGTGAGGGCAGCTTGCAGTGAAATGGCAATTGTGTTCGTCCGTGGATCTGTCGGGGCAGTAGGGGAAATGGAGAGGGTCGTGTGTGTCGGGGAGGGAGGATGTGATGTAGTCTTTGACAAGCCCCTCAAAGTATTTCATAATGATGGAATTGAGTGCAATGGGTCAGTAGTACGTACACAGCTCTCAACCACCTGGAGAAGAGGAATGCATATGTGAGGATTGGCAGGACAGAGAAGCTATGTCTGGTAAGATGAGAGGCGGGGGTGTGTGTCCGTTTGTAAATTACAGCTGGTGCACGATTTCTAATATTAAAGAAGTCTCGAGGTTTTGCTCGCCTGAGGTAGAGTACCTCATAATAATCTGTAGACCACACTATCTACCAAGAGAGTGCTCAATTATATCCTTCGTAGCCATCTATTTACCACCACAAACTGATGCTGGCTGGGGACTTTAATGCAGGCAAACTTAAATCAGTTTTACCAGATTTCTACCAGCATGTTGAATGTGCAACCAGAGGGAAAAAAACTCTAGACCACCTTTACTCCATACACAGAGATGCATAGAAAGCTCTCCCTCGCCCTCCATTTGACAAATCTGACAATAATTCTATCCTCCCGACTCCTGCTTACATGCAAAAACTAAAGCAGGAAGTACCAGTGACTTGCTCCATACGGAAGTGGTCAGATGACCAATGACATTGAGGGGTATACCACCTCAGTCACCATCTTCATCAATAAGTGCATCGACGACGTCGTCCCCACAGTGACCGTACGTACATATCCCAACCTGAAGACATGGATTACAGGGAACATCCACACTGAGCTAAAGGCTAGAGCTGCAGCTTTCATGGAGCGGTACACTAATCCGGACACTTAAAGAAATCTCACTATGCCCTCAGACGAACCATCAAATAGGCAAAGCGTATAGGGAGGAGGTCAGATACCTGGCAGTGTGGTGCCTGTTCTTTTAATTTGACCATTTATTACTTTAGTTTATTCAGTAAATATTTGTTTAACTCTATCTTGAACTGGATTTTTGGTTAAGGGCTTGTAAGTAAGCATTTCACTGTAAGGTCTACTAAACCTGTTGTATTCGGTGCTCGTGACAAATACAATTTGATTTGGTATGTGTAGTGTTCCAAAACATTTGATTTGATGTTTTTTCCTAATGAGGCAATTAAAAGTTATACTCTTTCAGAATGAATGGCTATTATTAATTTAAAAGTGCTAAACTCTTTGTGAAAATTGCAGATTGCACCTTTAAAATAAAGTACAGTAAGTATAAAGTTAGTGGTGATCAGTAACATGAATATGGCATGTTGTTATTTATTTAGAGATAATATTGGTGCAATGTGACTTTCTTTGTTGTAGTGCTGAATACACACATCAACTCTGGACACTGTGAAGATGATGATGGTAGATATTTGTTCACTTCATCAAGCCTCCATCTCTTAATGCTTCATCCTATTTCTTTATTTGTGATATTTAAAGTTGATTTTGGCTTGACATATTTTGAGTTTTTAGTGTCTCGAAATAACATGTGTATCATGCTGGTTTGATTTTGTGCAGGAGTGTCGAAGGCTGTTCTGACCATACACCCCAACAGCTCCCAGATATTCAGTGGAGAGTCAGTCACTCTCAGATGTGTCATACAGGGGGGAGGAGTCACTGACTGGGAGTACAGATGGTTAACACCCAGTCCAGATCAATGTCAACAGAAAGAACATGAATGTATTATCAGTGCAGCTGAGTTTTCCCACAGTGGTGACTACAGTTGTCTGGGATCACATCAGCAGCAGGATTCTAAATGGAGTGATAAAGTCAGACTGACAGTGACACGTACGTCATCTTATCTCTCATTCACATCTGTGCCTCCATTCTTATAACCACTTGACATTGGGCACAATTTTAAGGATTCTGTTTAGTTGTTGTAAAAACATCTGCTGTGTGTTTCCTCAGCTCTGCCCAAAGCTACACTGACTGTAGAGCCAAACCCTGTGTTCCCTGGAGAGACAGTTACTCTGACGTGTTCAGTAGAGTCTGACAGTATCTGGAGCTATAAGTGGTACAAAGACAGGAATTATAATGTAGTATCCCAGTCTGTCAGTCACACTATAACAGGAGACACTCTCACTATCAATGGATCAACAGTGAATGAGGGTCCCTACTGGTGTCAGGGAGCGAGAGAGTCCACACCCACCTTTTCATCCATCAGTGACCCTGTCACAATCACTGTCAACGGTGAGTAGTGTCATACAGACACTATTTATATTAAGTCAATCATGGACTGTGGGTCAGTATTCATAGATATGATAGAAAAACAAAGACTTATTTCATTAAAGAAGTGTGGTGATCATATTTTGGAATGATTGGTTCTCAAACTACATTTAATCATGATAGATCAGATTCTATGTATGAATCAACTAACTTCATGTGTCTTTCTACAGCTCTGCCTGTGGCCTCAGTGAGTGTCTCTCCTCAGGGTCTCCTCTACTCTGGAGAGACAGTCAGTCTGCAGTGTGTCATACCAGACTACACAAACTGGAGGTACCTCTGGTTCAGAGACAACCAACAGATTCCCAGTCAGACCAGTAAAAGCATCACATTCCCCATCACTCAGACTGGTCAGTACAGATGTGAAGGGAAGAGGAGAGATCATCCCCAGAGGTCACATCCCAGTGATTATGTCACCATAAGTGTCACTGGTAAGTTCCCTACAATTGCTTGTATCACTATATCGGTGTAATTTGAAATAGCCAATGTATGTGTCTAATCTCTGTTTCCTCAGCCTTTCCCAAAGCTACACTGACTGTGAAGCCAAACCCGGTGTTCCCTGGAGAGACAGTTACTCTGATGTGTTCAGTTGGGTCTGACAGTATCTGGAGCTATAAGTGGTACAAAGACAGGAATGATAATGTAGTATCCCAGTCTGTCAGACACACTATAACAGGAGACACCATCACCATCAGTAGTGTTGCTGAGTCTGACCAGGGTCTCTACTGGTGTCAGGGAGAGATCCAGTCCAGATCCATATCATCAATCATCAGTGATCCTGTCACTATCACCCTGAATGGTGAGTAACTTTGTAGTGTGTTTTGTTGTCATAAAGACGGACACTATTCATTTTGAGTCAATCATTGTCTTTTTGTCAGTATTCTTAGTTATAATAGCAACAATACAGGTAAGTGCCAAAATAAAAGGAAGCAACTATATAAAGTGTCTTAATAGGGTTTTGGACCTCTAGCCAGAACAGCTTCAATGGCATAGATTCTAAGTGTCTGTCGTGTTTTGTTGATGGTGGTGGAAAACGCTGTCTCAGGCGTCGCTCCAGAATGTCCCCTAAGTGGTCAATTGGGTTGTGTTCTGGTGACTGAGATGGCCATGGCATATCGTTTACGTAATTTTCATGCTGACCAAATCATTCAGGCAGTACTCGTTCCCTGTGGATGGGGGTATTGTCATTCTATGGGGGCATAGACATGAAAGCCAAAACAATGGGCAAGTGGACCTGCCCGGTACTGTTATACATGATCCTAAGCATGTTAGGTTGTTAATTGCTTAATTAACTCAGGAACCACTCTTGTTTGGAAGCACCTGCTTCAATACACTTTGTATCCCTCATTGACTCATGAGGTTCATATATTTAGCCAGTTACCTATAAATTCCTTTTTTTCTCATTTTATATAATTAAATACATGTGGTGATTGTTGCACTAACTGCATTTAATCATGATAGGACAGATTATATGTATGAATCAACTAACTACATTTAATCATGATAGAGCAGATTCTATGTATGAATCAACTAACTACATTTAATCATGATAGATCAGATTCTATGTATGAATCAACTAACTACATTTAATCATGATAGAGCAGATTCTATGTATGAATCAACTAACTACATTTAATCATGATAGAGCAGATTATATGTATGAAACAACTAACTACATTTAATCATGATAGAGCAGATTCTATGTATGACTCAACTAACTACATTTAATCATGATAGATCAGATTCTATGTATGAAACAACTGACTACATTTAATCATGATAGAGCAGATTCTATGTATGACTCAACTAACTACATTTAATCATGATAGATCAAATTCTATGTATGAATCAACTAACTACATTTAATCATGATAGATCAGATTCTATGTATGACTCAACTAACTACATTTAATCATGATAGATCAGATTCTATGTATGAAACAACTAACTTCATGTGTCTTTCTACAGCTCTGCCTGTGGCCTCAGTGAGTGTCTCTCCTCAGGGTCTCCTCTACTCTGGAGAGACAGTCAGTCTGCAGTGTGTCATACCAGGCTACACAGACTGGAGGTACCTCTGGTTCAGAGACAACCAACAGCTTCCCAGTCAGACCAGTAAAGCCGTAGATATCACCATCCCCACCACCCAGACTGGTCAGGCTGGTCAGTACAGATGTGAGGGGCTGAGGACAGATCAGCCCCAGAGGTCACAACCTAGTGATGACATCATTATCAGTGTCACTGGTGAGTTCACTTTTGATGCTCCGTCACTAACTGGACGTTCCTAATTCTGAGTAAAACCTTTCTTTGCCTTTGAAGATATATTCTTAATAGCTACTCATGTACCCAGTTTAGGAAATGTGTTCACTTCATCTGTTCCACCACTAAATGGGCTCTTCTAATTCTGAATGTGATCTTTTTTCACGTCTTTAGGATAGGTAATATCTAATCTGTGATGTGTTTTCACAGCTCTGCCCAAAGCTACACTGACTGTAGAGCCAAACCCTGTGTTCCCTGGAGAGACAGTTACTCTGACATGTTCAGTAGAGTCTGACAGTATCTGGAGCTATAAGTGGTACAAAGACAGGAATGATAATGTAGTATCTCAGTCTGGTTACAGTAACATTGGAGTCTCTCACACCATCAGTAGAGCTGCTGAGTCTGACCAGGGTCTCTACTGGTGTCAGGGAGAGATCCGGTCCAGATCCATATCATCAATCATCAGTGATCCTGTCACTATCACCCTGAATGGTGAGTAACTTTGTTGTGTGTTTTGTTGTCATAAAGATGGACACTATTCATTTCATATTATATTTACACTGAGTGTACAAAACATGAGGAACACCTTCCTAACATTGAGTTGCACCCCCCTTTGCCCTCATAACAGCCTCAATTCATTGAGGCATGGACTCTACAAGGTTTCGAAAGCGTTCCACAGGGATGCTGGCCCATGTTGACTCCAATGCTTCCCACAGTTGTGTCAAGTTGGCTGGATGTCCTTTGGGTGTTGGACCAATGTTGATGCACACGAGAAACTGTTAAGCGTGAAAAACCCAGCAGTGTTGCAGTTCTTGACACACTCAAACCGGTGCACCTGGAACCTACTACCAGACCTCTTTCAAAGGCACTTAAATATTTTGTCTTTCCCAGTCACCTTCTGAATGACAAACATACACAATACATGTCTCAATTGTCTCAAGGTTTAAAAATCCATCTTTAACCTGTCACCCCTTCATCCACACTAATTGAAGTGGATTTAACACGTGACATCAATAAGGGATCATAGCTTTCACCTGGTCAGTCTGTGTCAAGGAAAGTTCAGGTGTTCCTAATGTTTTGTGCACTCAGTGTATATAGACATGGTCTGTGTGAAGTTTCCCTCTAATTTTGTCTCTGCAAATTCCAGCAAGCATTTACTGTGAACACTGAGACTGTACCCGCTTTAAGTTACAGTATTAACAGTGGCCAAGTAGGCTATTGTGTCTATTTGATCATAATGTAGGCCTACCAGAGTGACTGTTCCTAGGCCGTCATTGAAAATAAGAATTTGTTCTTAACTGACTTGCCTAGTTAAATAAAGGTAAAATAAAAATAAAATAAATAAACCTACCATAAAAAACAAGAGTGAAAAATGCATCCCATAACATTTTAACGTAGAAATAGCTGTTCTAAATAGTTTGTGTATGTTTTTAAAAGTAGGCTGTGACTTTACAGTTTTTTTTATGTAGTTCTGTCCTTGAGCTGTTCTAATCTATTCATGTTCTGTATTATGTCATGTTTTGTGTGGACCCCAGGAAGAGTAGCTGCTGCTTTTGCATAAGCTAATGGGGATCCTTATAAAATAGCAAAAATCTATCAAGCATCCTACAGTAGCAGCCAATGTGGGGGACTCAATGTAGGCCTACATTCCATTAAACTTTTGAGAGGAAAAAAAACATGCAGGGCTTGACATTCATCTGTTAATCCGGTAGTCCTTCAGACAATGGGGTGACTGAATATGTTGTGTTTAATTCAAGAAATCTTTACAAAAATAAAATACATTATTATTCCAATACCATTATTAGGGATTCAGACAAATTATGCTACGCTCTGCCTATTGGCTACTTAGCTTTTTCAAGACACTGCCCCTTTAAGACACAAAAAGCTCTTTACCTGACTCCTTTTTCAAAGATGGCTGAAAACACACATGTTGTGTTCTTGTAGGAAGCCACCACTTGCTCATTGTTGACTCAAAAAGAGCTACAACTGTGCTAATAACTCACTAACTAGCAAGGAATATGAACAAATGTGCACACTTTGCTACATGCAGCTCTCACTTTGAGCTCAAATTAAGCTAAACTACTTGCGACCGCTCATACAGCCCAGTTCAAAGTGAATGGCTCAGATCCATATTTTATGTGTCAATGGCTATTTGCATAATAGGCCTACTGCAGCTCTGATTGGTTATGGTGCACCGGTCTGTGTAGAGTATGGGCTTGAGTTGTGCCTGTCAGTGTAATACAATCCTACACCAGTGTGCTCTGCCTACAGGAAAATCTTGTGCACAGTTAGTTTTGCATACTATGGCTTGCAGAGTTCCTGTTGTTTCGGTATGTTATATTGAAAGTGGCTAACATTGCATTGATTCAATCACATTCCCCACACTAGAGGGCAACGTTGATAGTGTTAACTAAATGGAAAATCAATCTCATGCTTCTCTGCTTGGGCTGATATTTCTTATGTACATGGTAGTTCCCCGGTCCCGCCTTCGCACAGCTTAGAGGAGACATTGCCTGTGTGTATGTCAATCCAAAATAAAAGTGACCATTTTACCTACTAAAGTAAGACCCTACATGCTCTGACTGCTTTTGTCTTCATATTTAACTGTTTCTACAGCTCTACCCAGAGCATCAGTGAGTATCTCTCCTCAGTTTGTCCTCTACCCTGGAGATACAGTCACTCTGCAGTGTGACATATCAGACTACACAGACTGGACATACCACTGGTTTAGAGACAACCAACTGCTTCCCAGTCCGACCAGAAAAACCATCACCTTCTCTCTCCCTGACAAGGCTGGTCAGTTCAAGTGTGTTGGGATGAGGGGAGGTCGGCCCCAGATGTCATATCCCAGCTTTTCTTTCCCCATCATCATCACTGGTGAGCTCACTGTTTGTCTTCAATCTGGGCTTTCTAAATTTCTGAGCCAATGAGGGTTCATCTAAATACAGATAAATACACTGTAAATTCTAACTGAATGGAGTCAACATACTCGTATGTAAAATATACTTTTATCACAACGTTACAACAACAGCTGAATTTCCAGGCACGTATCTAGATGTTTTGTACTCTATTTCTGCAGCCTTGCCCAAAGCTACACTGACTGTAAAACCCAACCCTGTGTTCCCTGGAGAGACAGTTACTCTGACGTGTTCATTAGCGTCTGACAATATCTGGAGCTATCAGTGGTACAAAGACAGGAATTATAATGAAGTATCCCAGTCTGTCAGACACACTATAACAGGAGACACCCTCACCATCAGTAGAGCTGCTGAGTCTGTCCAGGGTCTCTACAGGTGTAAGGGAGAGATCCAGTCCAGATCCATATCATCAATCATCAGTGATCCTGTCACTATCACCCTGAATGGTGAGTAACTACGTTGGGCGATTAGAACTGGCTCGCAGTCGGTGTTCCAATTAATCCCAAAGTTGTTTGACGGGGTTGAAGTCAGGGCTCTGTGCAGGCCAGTCAAGTTCTTCCACACCGACCTCGACAAGCCATTTCCAAATGAACCATCGCTTTGTGCACGGGGGGCATTGTCATGCTGAAACAGATAAGGGCCTTCCCAAAACTGTTGCCACAAAGTTGGAGGCACACAATTGTCTTGAATGTCATTGTATGCTGTAGCATTAAGATTTCTCTTCACTAGAATTAAGGGGACTAGCTCAAACCATGAAAAACAGCTCCAGACAATTATTCCTCATACACAAAAATGTACAGTTGGCACTATGCATTCAGGCGGTAGCTTCCCCAGGCATCAGCCAAACAAAGATTTGTCCATTCGGACATCACTTCAGAGAATCTGTGTCCAATGGCTGCGAGGTTTACACCACTCCAGCCAATGCTTGGCATTGCGCATGGTTATCTTATGCTTGTGTGCAGCTTCTCTGCCATGGAAAGCCATATCATGAAGCTCCTGATGAACATTTATTGTGCTGAGTTTGCTTCTTGAGGCAGTTTGTAACGCAGTAGTTAGTGTTTCAACCGAGGACAGACAATTTTTACGTGCTCCGCACTTCAGCACAAGGCGGTCCCGTTCTGTGCGCTTGTGTGGCCTACCACATTGCAGCTGAGCCGTTGTTGCTCCTATACGTTTCCACTTCACAATAACAGCACTTACAGTTGACTGGGTTAGCTCTGGAATGGCAGAAATTTGACAAACTGACTTGTTAGAAAGGTGGCATCCTATGAAGGTGACACATTGAAAATCACTGAGCTCTTCAGTAAGGCCATTCTTCTGTCAATGTTTGTCTATGGAGATTGCATGGCTGTGCGCTTGATTTTATACACAAGTCAGCAATGGGTGTGGCTGAAAAAGCCGAATCCACTAATTTGAAAAGCTGTCCACATACTTTTGCATATATAGTTTATATGTCTAAAATAATAGTTATCGTACTACTTACTGAAGTCAGATCATACTTTGGAAAGATTGTTGCTCTGACTGCATTTGTCTTCATATAACTGTTTCCACAGTTCTGCCCTCGGCCTCAGTGAAGATAGTCACTCCACAGGGTCTCCTCTACCCTGGAGAGACAGTCACTCTGCAGTGTGACATATCAGACTACACAGACTGGACATATCGCTGGTTCAGATACAATGAAGAGCTTCCCATTCAGACCAGAACAACCATCACCATCTCTCTCCCTGACCAGGCTGGTCAGTACCAGTGTGTTGGGAGGAGGAGAGGTCGGCCCCAGATGTCATATTACAGCTCAGCTCTCCCCATCATCGTCACTGGTGAGTACATATCTTTCCATAATTTACCTAAGGATGAAAAACCATCTTTGCTTGATTAACAATCCGATATGTCAGTCCTTTCCCACCCTGCTGATAAGAGTGGGTCGGATGTACTTATGGATTGGACAGTTTATATAAATGAGTGTCAGAAGTCCTATCTCAGATTTAATCTCTCCATCATCATCACTGGTGAGCTCACTATTTGTCTTCAATCTGAACTTTGTAAATTCAGAGCCAATGAGGGTTAATCTAAATACAGATATATACACTGTAAATTCTAACTGAATGGAGTCAACACACCCATATGTAAAATAGACATTTATCACAATGTTACAGAAACAGCTGAATTAACAAGCTGGGAATCTCAACGAATCATCTGAGGGTGATTCGTCGACCAGCCATCATTATCGTAGAGCACTCAATTGATTCACTTTATACGTGTGCGTTGTATTGACCTGCTCCCTTATTAATAAGTGAATAAAGATTTAGTTTAAGTATAACTCTGACCTGTGTGATAAGTTTGTCTCTCCTCATTTGATAGTAAAGGAATTAACCAGCACACTAGTTAAATAAAATTAAAATAAATCTTGATGTTTTGTGCTCTGTTTTCTCAGCTCTGCCCAAAGCTACACTGACTGTAAAACCTAACCCTGTGTTCCCTGGAGAGACAGTTACTCTGACGTGTTCAGTAGGGTCTGACAGTATCTGGAACTATCAGTGGTACAAAGACAGGAATGATAATGTAGTATCTCAGTCTGGTTACAGTAACACTGGAGTCTCTCACATCAGTAGAGCTGCTGAGTCTGACCAGGGTCAGTACTGGTGTGAAGGGAACAGAGTGTCTAGACCCACATCTTCACAACCAAGTTATGCTATTACTCTCACTGTAAAAGGTGTGTTACTTTGTTGTGTTGTCTCTCGTCATGCAGATGGATAGACTATGTTGTTGTTGAGTCAATCATGTTTAATTTATTAAGCAAGATATTGAACACTGCCCAAGTCTCCTTGGTTAATAAAGGGTCATATTGTGTGCCTTCAACTCAGTGCAACGATTTAGCGTTACAGTAAGGTAGACATGTTAAAGTGTTTTAGAAACCCTAATCGTAGTATTTTAACTGAACATGTAGGCTGCTCACCTGCACATACTACTTTTAGAAGTAAGACTTATTTTGTACCTCCAGCCAATCAAAATCACTCTCTTCTATGACAGCTGATGCAAAACAGCACCAGGCATTCCATGTTTTTCTTACCTCTTATTCTGAGCACCTGAGATTTACTATGCAACCTGCCACACGTCAAATTAATTACATTTCTATCTTTAAATTAACCAATGATATCAAGCCACACCCTGCCATAATTACAGACACCTGTGTGTGTGCCCTTTGACACTCTTTTTCAAGTGTTTTACTCCACTAGCCAGCACCTCATCTAAACAGGTGTGCGTTTCTTTTGCCTCCAAGTCAGTCATGTAGACATTTTCTGTGTGTCTGTAGACTATTCTGCCTCACTGAATTTTGATCAGTAATCCATCAAGAGGACATATCATGCATCAGATCAGATCCATGTTTTCCAGATGCATCACACATGTTTCTTGATTCCAACAGATAGTTGTCCGACGGCCACACTGAGTTCAGACAAAGAGGACGTATTCACAAGAGACAGTGTGACACTGAGCTGTACTGTAGAGTCTCCTGGATGGAAGTTTTACTGGTACAGACACAGACCAGACTCTACACCAGTAACCACAACCTCTGGATACTCCTACACACTCAGCTGGGTCAGTGTCTCTGATGGAGGACAGTACTGGTGCAGAGCTGGGAGAGGAGACCCAGTCTACTACACCCAGTACAGTGACCCAGTCCAGATAAACATTACTGGTGAGTCTAAAACAGTGTTATGATAAATGGCTGTTATTGTGGATAGAAAGTAATCTAGGGTATAATATTTTGTCTGATGACTTATAGCTATATTCATGAGTAGACCTATTGATAAATAAATACATTTCAAATTGTGCAACTGTTTTTTGAGTTAGTTGTCTGTGTTTTGTCTATGCAGAGAGGCCTGTTGCTGTTCTGACCCTCCAACCAAACTGGACCCAAATATTCAGTGGAGAGACTGTTACTATGAGATGTGACATACAGGGAGGAGGAGACTCTAGCTGGAACTACAGATGGTATAAGAATAGTCCGGTAGTGATCCTATTTAACACAAAGCCTGAGTACAGAATCAGTCCTGTCCATAGGTCTAACAGTGGATCATATACCTGTGAGGGTGTAGAGGGAAACAAGCTCTCCAAGACCAGTGAAGCTGTACAACTGACTGTGTCTGGTAAGTATATATCATTATGTAAACATCTCCATGTGTAATTAGAATCATTGCTAAAACTGAAAGTTAGAAAACAGAAACCTGTCCTCTGACTGATCACAGATCAACCCAAGGCTTTTCTGAGTATCTCTCCTCAGTGGATGAACCCTAGAGACTCTGTGTCTCTGAGCTGTGGGGTTAAAGAGTTGTCTACAGACTGGAGGTTCTCCTGGTACAGGACTGTTCCCTACAGAGCTGGGTTACCCTCCCTATCAGACGAGTCTTACTCTCTACAGCCCCTATCTGACAATGGGACTAGTGAAGACTCCTACACTCTGATCCCTGCTGGTCCTACTCACACAGGAGGATATGTGTGTAGAGCTGGGAGAGGAGACCCAGTCTATGACACACTCTACAGTGAACCTCAGTTTCTCTGGTCAGGAGGTAAACAACTGCATTTAAACTGTATTAAATAATCTTTAAGTCACCCTCATGTGTCTATATAACTATAGGTTTGGCTGTCTCTCTTTGTTACAGATCTGCAGCCTTCAGTGTCTCTTACAGTAAATCCCAACACAACTCAACACTTTACATCAACGTCTCTCTCACTGAGCTGTGAGGAGAAGGGGAACTCTACTGGATGGAGACTGATGAGCTACAGAGGGAGAAGAGTGAAGTCGGGGTGTGTCTCTAACTGGGGATCAATAGCAGGGTCTACATGTACCATCTACACATACACATGGTACAGTGGGGTGTTCTGGTGTGAGTCTGGATCAGGAGAGTACAGTAATGCTGTCAACATCACAGTAAATGGTATGTCTATAGTACAATAACATTTTTACATATTGTAGCGACCCGCACAGACAGCTGTGTGATATAAGTTATGCTGTTTGTTTGTTGTGTTGGACTTACCAGTACCCAGTGTTTGCGGGGTCCTACATGTCAGTCAACCTGCTATCTGCCAACCACGGGCGAGCCTGGAATGTTCCAGTGCCGGGCATCCTTGTGGTTTTTGGGTTGGCGGGAGGGTTTGGCATGGGTGTGGAAGGCTATGCTTAGCCATTGTTCTCTCTCTTAAGTGTTGCCTTAACCAGAGATGGTCACTGTTATTTTATACTGTGATCCTTGATTTATTTGGCGTGGGCTATGTTCAAACAGTAGCCTGTGTTGAGTTGGGTTAATAAACTGGGAATTCGCCAACTGAATCCTCTGTCTGGATATCTGTTAATTTATGATCTAGCCAGGTCATTACATTCTTTAACTGAATGACTGCATATCATAAAATACACACTCATAAGATGTTGATGTATTGTGAGTGATGACTCCAGATTTACAGTATTATTTATATATTATGTTACACAGATGGTGATGTGATCCTGGAGAGTCCTGTCCATCCTGTGACTGAAAGAGACTCTGTGACTCTGTGCTGTAAATACCGTACAACCAGATCAAACTTCAAGGCTGATTTCTTCAAAGACGGAGTACTCATCAAGAATGAGACCACAGGAGAGATGACCATCCTTACAGTATCCAAGTCAGATGAAGGATTCTATAAGTGTAAATCTAGTGAAGGAGAATCACCAGAGAGCTGGGTGACAGTGAGAGGTGAGAAAATGTGTATGATCACAACTAAGTTACCTTTTTATTATCTGTGTTAAAAACGTGATTTAAGTGTTGATGTTAAAACTTCTTATGGCTGGGGGCAGTATTGAATAGCTTGGATGAATAAGGTGCCTAGAGTAAACTGCCTGCTACTCAGGCCCAGTTGCTAATATATGCATATTATTAGTGGATTTGGATAGAAAACACTCAGAAGTTTCTAATACTGTTTGAATGATGTCTGTGAGTATAACATAACTCATATGTTAGGCAAACACCTGAGAAAAAATCCAACCAGGAAGTGGGAAATCTGAGGCTTGTAGTTTTTCAACTAGTTTTTCAGCCTATCGAATATACAGTGGGATATTGCACTTCCTAAGGCTTCCACTAGAAAATCAACATTCTTTAGAACCTTGTTTGACACTTCTACTGTGAAGGAGGGGGGAATGAGAGCTCTTTGAGTCATGGGTCTGGCAGAGTGCCATGAGCTGACCACGCACGTTCACGTGAGAAAGTTAGCTTGCGTTCCATTACATTTCTGAAGACAAAGGAATTCTCCGGTTGGAACATTATTGAAGATTTGTCAAAAACATCCTAAAGATAGATTTTTTACTTCGTTTGACGTGTTTCTACGAGCTGTAATATGACTTTTCGTCTGAACTTTCGCATGGACTTGCCCGCGCGTCATGAGTTTGGATTGTGTACTGAACGCGTGAACAAAAAGGAGGTATTTGGACATAAATGATGGACTTTATGGAACAAATCAAACATTTATTGTGGAACTGGGATTCCTGGGAGTGCATTCTGATGAAGATCATCAAAGGTAAGTGAATATTTATAATGCTATTCTGACATCTGACTCCACAACATGGCGGATATCTTCATGGCTTGTTTGGGCTCTGAGCACTGTCCTCAGATTATAGCATGGTGTGCTTTTTCCGTAAAGTGTTTTTTTAATCTGACACAGCGGTGCATTAAGGAGAGGTTTATCTAAAGTTCCATGTGTAATAATTGTATCTTTTATCAATGTTTATTATAATGGGGCGGCAGGGTAGCCTAGTGGTTAGAGCGTTGGGCTAGTAACCGGAAGGTTGTGAGTTCAAACCCCCGAGCTGGCAAGGTACAAATCTGTCGTTCTGCCCCTGAACAGGCAGTTAACCCACTGTTCCCAGGCCGTCATTGAAAATAAGAATTTGTTCTTAACTGACTTGCCTGGTTAAATAAAGGTAAAATAAAAAAATTATTATGAGTATTTCTGTAAATTTATGTGGCTCTCTGCAAAATCACAGGATGTTTTGGAGGCAAAACATTACTGAACATAACGCGCCAATGGAAACTGAGATTTTTGGATATAAATATGAACTTTATCAAACAAAACATACATGTATTCTGTAACATGAAGTCCTATGAGTGTCATCTGATGAAGATCATCAAAGGTTAGTGATTCATTTTCTCTCTATTTCTGACTAGTTCTTACTCCTCTCTTTGGCTGGAAAATGGCTGTTTTTCTGTGAATAGGTGCTGACCTAACATAATGATATGTTGTGCTTTCGTCATAAAGCCTTTTTGAAATCTGACAATGTGGTGGAATTAACAACAAGTTTATCTTTAAAATGGTGTAAGATACTTGTTTGTCTGAGCAATTTTAATTATGAGATTTCTGTTGTTTTGAATGTGAAATTGTCATATCGATCCCGTTAACGAATCTCCCAGCCATAAGAAGTTTTCAATATAGTTTGCGATTTACAGACCTAGAAAATATGATCTTTTAACTAAATTGTCAAAAGACGGGCCAGCCTGCTTTCTTTTCATGCTCTATACTGTAAACCCATATAACCTCTGAGTCTGTCCTGTTCTCTCTCCAGTCTCGCCAGTCTCAGATACATACAGGAATTTAATTACTTTATTTATTTTCCACCTCAGAGTCTGATGGTGTTGTGCTGTTCCCTCTCCAGTCTCTCCAGTCGTAGCTCCTGGATCCTCTACATCAGTCCTAGTAGGAGTGGTTGTGGGTCTGCTTGTTGCTGGTGTCCTACTGGTCATTCTCCTGGTGCTGTTGGTGAGATATAAAAACAGCACAGGTGAGACTTTTATCATTTCTCATTTAATGGAAAATGTATTATTACGTTTGGAACAAAAATGTCTAAATAGAAATAGGTGGAGGAAGTTCAGTACATAACACAATGTGTTTGTCATTACAGGTTCCTGTTCCAACAGAATATTCTGGTGAGTACACCGGTCTCTATATTGATACACACAGTATATCATCTTCTCTGTACTTCTTATGCTGAGTATCTCTCTCCTTGTAGGCCCCCTCAGCCCCAGAGCACCAACCAGGGCCCCCAACAGGACCAAGGATCTGGGTATACACATCAGCAACATGGTCAGTCTCTACCACTCCTCTCTATGTAACCTCATACACTGACTCATCAATATGTACTTTTTATAACATCCAGCTTTGGGGTCAAAATAATTTAATTCTGGTCAATTCAGAAAGTAAAACAAATGCATTATTCTTCCTGAATTGACTGGAATTTAAATGGAACTGACCCCAAGCCTGATAAGCCTGATAACAACATGCCCCTAGGCAACCAACCTAACTAACCTGTCTCTCTCTTCTTTGACCAACAGGTGACGCTAACATCTACGATACAATCAATTCCTCAGACAACAATGATAATGGTAGTGTAATGTTTTCAATATGAATGTGTAGTAGTCTGCTGCTCTTCATTTAATATGACATGTAGAGTTTGACTAAGTGGAGGTGTTTGTGTATTATATCTCAGATGCTGCTGGTGCTTCTACTGCTGGACCAAGTCATGTGACTTACGCCCAGATTCAACTGAAAAAGTTGGACAAAAAAAAGAAAGGTGACTCAACTGTGACATACATTTATTTAAAAAAAATGTGCAGTGTGTCCAAGAAGAGTTAAAATTATGTACAAAAAAGAACCAGGCGACGTGGACAAAAAAATCCATATTGTGATAAATGTACTGAGTTCATTTAACTTCTTATGGGCAGGCTACCGTCCCACCTGGCCAACATTCGGTGAAATTGCAGAGCGCGAAATTCAAACTACAGTATTATAAATATTTATAAGCTACTTATCGTAATAAACCATATCAGCAAAATTCCAACGATAAGTGGTTGGTGTCGATCATATTTGGTTTATCATCCCAGCTGTAGTATAAAAATTACATATACTGTTTGTATATGTGTGTGTGTGTGTGTGTGTGTGTGTGTATATATATATCTAATTGACAAATTCTCTGCTCTTCTTCCTCCTCTTCAGAAAAACTAGCTGATCCAGCTAAAAATCCAGTCTACTCGTTGGTGAAAACAGGCAAAGCGACAGGTAAGACCCAGTCTCCAAGTTGCCAGTCATTTAAATCAAAATGTGCAATTTTGTAGTTTCAGATGAAGCGGCAGAATAGGCAATAAACAAATGTAATTTGTTGACTGAAAATGTCCATTGTCAGCAGCAGCTGAACCTGTTGATGTGACCTATGCTGAGGTGGACCTCAAAAACAAGGCCAAAGCCAAGAAGAAGCGAGGTAAATATTGTTGAATAGCTATATTTCTAAGGGATAACCAAAGAGGGGCTACGCATTCTTTGGAAAATGATGCATGGTGTGAAAGGTTGTTCTTTATAAATAATGCATCTCCGTATAAGGTTGCAGGAAAACAAATTCACCAACCTTCCACAGAGTTGCATTTTTTTCCATAGAACGCATAGAACCCTGAGTTGATCATCTCGCTTGTACCACGGCTATAATTTAACACAGTAAAAATGTGTTCATTTACCGGTAGAAATGTATTCAAGATCCAATGAAGTAGCTAGCTAGCAAGTTACTAGATAGCTACAGTAGTTGCCTTGCTAACCAAACAAAGAGACTTGCTAGCTTAGCTAATTAACCATCCTCCTAGCATGTAATTCTGAAAATCAAATTCAACAATGCCAATGATGTTATCAGTTTGACTTTTCAACAGCAGCTTAAACATAGGACATGTAAGAATTAACTTCATAGCCATTGAATATTGCAGTGCATTATTTAAGCAATAAGGTCCGAGGAGGTGTGGTATATGGCCAATAAACCGAGGGCTAAGGGCTGTTGTTCTTAAGCATGGCGCAATGTGGAGTGCCTGGACACAGCCCTTAGCCGATGTATATTGGCCATATATCACAAACCCCCGAGGTGCCTTATTGCTATTATAAACTGGTTACCAATGTAATTAGAGCAATGTTTTTTCATATCCGTGGTATACGGTCTGATACACTACGGCTGTCAGACAATCAGCATTCAGGGGTTGAACCACCCAGTTTATACATCAAAATCATGCATGCTCTAGAATGCCCTTCAAGCCAATCAGAAATGAGTATTCAACAATGCCACGGTGTAATGTTTTGTATAACTGTAAATGCTTTCTGATATTTTATTATCACCCCCTATAAAAACAGCAACGCCACCTGAGGCAGATTCAGTCTATTCTAAAGTAAAGCCATGCACAGCCCCCGGTAAGACTAAGGACTCGATTCAATCCGTATTGCGAAAGTTCAGTGAAAAAGGGGATGAAGGGAATGGTTGCAGTTTAACAGGCTCCTAACCAACTGTGCTATTTTGTGTTTTTTTCCGCATTGTTTGCAACTTATTGTGTACATAATGTTGCTGCTACCGTCTCTTATGACCGAAAATAACTTCTGGATATCAGAAAAGTGATTACTCACCTCGAACTGGATGACGATTTTTTTCTTTAATGAGTCCGATGCGAAGGACATACTCCATTCCATACTATCCTACTTACAGGACAATAAAAACTGTATAATCTTATGTTTCACCGAGTAGTGGCTGAATGACGACACGGATCATTTACAGTTGGCTGGGTTTCCGTGCATCGGCAGGACAAAACAGCTACCTCTGTAAAGACAAGGGTGGGGGAGTGTGTGTCTTTCTGAATAACAGCTGGTGAGCGATGTCCTATATCTATGAAGTCTAGATCACCTTTACGCCACACACAGACACATACAAAGCTCTCCTTCGCCCTCCATTTGGCAAATCTGACCATAATTCTATTCTCCAGATTAAACTAATGCAAGAAGTACCAGTGATTCGCTCAATTACTTAACTGGTCAGATGACGCAGATGCTACTCTACAGGACTGTTTTGCTAGCACAGACTGGAATATGTTCCGGGATTCATCCAATGGCATTGAGGAGTATACCACCTGAGTCACCGGCTTCATCAATAAGTGCATCGACGTCGCCTCCACAGCCACCCTACGTACATATCCCCGCCAGAAGCCATGGATTACAGGCAACATCTGCACCGAGCTAAAAGCTAGAGCTGTCGCTTTCAAAGACTGGGATACTAATCTGGACACTTAAAAAAATCCTGCTATGCTCTGACTAACCATCAAACAGGCAAAGCATCAATACAGTACTGAGATTGAATCCTACTACACCGGCTCTGACGCTCATTGGATGTGGCAGAGCTTGCAAACTATTATGGACTACAATGGGAAACCCAGCTGCAAGTTTCCCAGATCCACAAATGCCCTTTCCCACCTGGACAAAAGGAACACGTATGTGAGAATGCTTTCATTGATTACAGCTCAGCATTCAACACCATAGTGCCAACAAAGCTCCTCGCTATGCTAAGGACCCCGGGGACTAAACACCTCCCTCTGCAACTGAATCCTGGACTTCCTGATGGACCGCCCTCAGGTGGTAACGGTAGGCAACAACCCATCTGCCACACTGATCCTCAAAACGAGGGCCCCTCAGGGTTGTGTACTTTGTCCCCTCCTGTACTCCCTGTTCACCGAAGACTGTGTGCTCAAGCATAACTCCTACACCATCATTAAGTTTGCTGACGACACAAGTGGTCTGCCTGATCACCGACCTCAATGAGAGAATAGACATACTCCCTATAAGCTGTCTCATCATTGTCGGTGGTCAGGCATATCACTGTTGTGTCATCTGCAAACTTAATTATGGTGTTGGAGGGGGCGGTCCATCAGGAAGTCCAACATCCAGTTGCAGAGGGTGGTGCCAGGACAACAAACTCTCCCTCAACTTGAGCAAGATGAAGGAGATGATCGTGGACTACAGGAAAAGGAGGGCTGAACACATCCCCATTCACATTGACGGGGCTGGAGTGGAGCAGGTTGAGAGTTCAAGTTCCTTGGTCCACATCACCAACAAACTATCGTGGTCCAAACACACCAAGACAGTCGTGAAGAGGGCACGACAACACATTTTCCCCCTCAGGTGACTGAAAAGATTTGGCATGGGTCCCCAGATCCTCAAAGTTACACAGCTGGACCATCGAGAGCATCCTGACCGTTTGCATCACCGCCTGGTATGGCAACTGCTCGGCATCTGACAGTAAGGCGCTACAGAGGGTAGTGCGTACAGCCCAGTACATCACTGGGGCCGAGCTTCTTGCCATCCAGGACCTATTTACTAGACGATGTCAGAGGAAGGCACAAAAAATTGTCAAAGACTCCAGTGTTCTCTCTGCTACCGCACAGTAAGCAGTACAGGAGAGCCACGTCTACGTCCTAAAGGCTCTTTAACAGCTTCTACCCCAAGTCATAAGACTACTGCACAATTAATCAAAAGTCCACCCAGACCTTTGTTTTTACACTGCTGCTACTCGCTGTTTATTATCTATACATAGTCACTTTACCTACATGTACAAATTATCTCGACTAACCTGTACCCCCGCACATTGACTCGGTCCCCCCTGTGTATATAGCCTCGTTATTGTTATTTCATTACGTTACTTTTTAGTACATGTTTTACTTCTGTTTATTTAGTAAATATTGTTTTAACTCTTTCTTTAACTGCATTGTTGGTTAAGAGCTTGTAAGTAAGCATTTCACGGTAAGGTCTACACTTGTATTCGGCGCATGTGACAAATACGATTTAATTTGTAGATGAAGGCTGGACTGGAATCTCTCAAATTCACTACTATGCTCTACACCTACATTACATCTCTCTCTGAATTGATGGTATTGTGATGTTTGTGACAGAGACAGAATATGCGATAAGCTAATTTCTTAGGTTGTTGACTGTAAATGTCCACCGTCAGCAGCAGCTGGATCTGTTGATGTGACCTATGCTGAGGTTGACCTCCAAAGAAAGGCCAAAGCCAAGAAGAAGAGAGGTAAGACTGAACATCCCTCCCTCCATATTCCCCTTATCAGAACCTCCCATCTATTTGACCCCATAGTGGATAAATGTATATATTATTCTGAATATAAGAAAAGAGGTAAGACTGGACATCTCTCCTTCCATATTCCAACCATCATAATCCTCACTAACCTCGTACCAACATCCGGAAAGTTTTGCAAGTTTCTCCACACTGTAATACAAGGTTAAATCCTCACACCTCTTTGACCCTGTGTTGAATAGCTGTATATTATTCTGTATACACCTGGATATTTTTCTGGATGTTATTCTGTATATAACTGTTTATTATTCTGTTCATTATTCTAGATATTTTTCTGTATATAACTCTATATTATTCTGTATATTTCTGTATATTACTGTGTACTATTCTGATGTTTATCCTCCTACAGAAACACCAACCCCACCAGAGACAGATTCAGTCTATTCTCTAGTGAAGCCATACACAGTCCCCGGTAAGACTAAATCAGCAAATCTATTATAGTGTATGAAACTACACTATATCTCTCATATTAGACTATATCTAAGTATGTCCTGACAAACTGGTGAGAAAACGTTTCTGATCACGTTACATTTTTATCATCCATGTGATGAATTTTAGATTATAGTGTTGATGTTAACATACGTTTGGATTTGCACTCTCAAAGCAAATATTATTTTGCAACTAAATTGTCTGAAGATACAGGCTGGCCAATTGGGAAGCAGAATATGCATTAAGCTAATTCCATTGTTGACTGGAAATGTCCATTGTCAGCAGCAGCTGGACCTGTTGATGTGACCTATGCTGAGGTTGACCTCCAAAAGAAGGTCAAAGCCAAGAAGAAGAGAGGTAAGACTGGACATCCCATCTTCCATATTCCCCCTATCAGAACCTCGTAACTCTTTGACCCCATATTGAAAAGCTGGATATTATTCTGTATATTAGTCTGGGTATTATTTTGTTAATGATTCTGAATATAACTATTATATTATGCTGATGTTTATCCCCCTACAAAAACAGCAACCCCACCCGAGGCAGATTCAGTCTATTCTCAATTGAAGCCACGGTCATGCCCCGGTAAGAATAATAGCCATTTGTTATTGATACTAAAATGATATAAATATGGAACTAATGTTCTGATATCATATTCTAATGAATCTATTTGAAGTATATCTCAGTTTTAATTTTAGGGGATTTCTTTACATAATGCAGGTCCTTGAGGGAGATGGAGGGATAAATAACTTTGTGTGGTGATATGTTACAGGTCCTTGAGGGAGATGGAGGGATAAATAACATTGTGTGGTGATATGTTACAGGTCCTTGAGGGAGATGGAGGGATAAATAACTTTGTGTGGTGATATGTTACAGGTCCTTGAGGGAGATGGAGGGACACATCATCAGAGGAGGAGCAGGGAATACCTGGGAATATAGATTATTCACACATGCGCACACAGACACACAAGCACACCCACAGATACACACACAGATAAAGGATATATATATATATATATGATTTAATATTGGTTTAACTGTGTATAACTGCAACAGGTTTTGAAACAATGATATGGTGTTATGATTATTATCTGTAGCTACAGCAAGTGTATTGTGTAATAAATTGTGTATTGAATTGTTGTAAATCTATTGGCATGTATTGTCTTTGGTTTATTACTTCTGTCACTCAGATGATAGAATACTACACTACACAGCCAAAAGTATGTGGACACACATAAGTGGATTCTGCTATTACAGCCACACCCCTTGCTGACGGGTGTATAAATTCGAGCACAGTAATGCGATCTCCAAAGACAAACATTGGCAGTAGAATGGCCGGTACTGATGAACTGTCACTTTCACAGTAGAACCGTTATTGAATGCCACCTTTTCAACAAGTCCGTTCTTTAAAATGTCTGCCCTGGTCAACTGCAAGTGCTGTTATTGGGAAGTGGAAACGTCTAGGAGCAACAACGGCTCGGCCGTGAAGTGGTAGGCCACACGAGCTCACAAAAGCAAAGTCAGCACAAGAACTGCTAGTCGGGAACTTCATGAAATGGGTTTCTATGGATGAGCAGTCGCACACAAGCCTAAGATCACCATGCGCAATGCCAAGCATCAGCTGCAGTGGTGTAAAGCTCACCACAATTGAACTCTGGAACATTGGAAATGTGTTCTCTGGAGTGATGAATCACGCTTCACCATTACCTTTCCCTATGCATCATAGTGAAACTGTAAAGTTTGGTGGGGAAGGAATAATGGTGTGGGGCTGTTTTTCATGGTTCGGGCTAGGCCCCTCAGTTCCTGTGAAAGGAAATCTTAACGCTACAGGATACAATGACACTCTATACAAATCTGTGCTTCAACTTTGTGGCAACAGTTTGGGGAAGGCCCTTTCCTGTTTCAGCATGACAATGCGCCTGTGCACAAAGCGAGGTCTGTACCGAAGTGGTTTGTCGAGATTGTTGTGGAGGAACTTAACTGGCCTGCACAGAGCCCTGACCTCAACCTCATTGAACACCTTTGGAATGATTTGGAAAGCCGACTGCGAGCCAGCAAAAGGGGGATCAACTCCAAATTAATGCCCTTGATTTTGGAATTAGATGGTTGACGAGCAAGTGTTCTCATACTTTTGGCCATATAGTGTATATACTGAACAAGAATATAAAACACAACATGTAAAGTGTTGGTCCCACGTTTCATGAGCTGAAATGTTTCATACACACAAAAAGCTTTTTCTCAAAAATGTTTTGGGAAAATGTGTTTACATCCCTGTTAACATTTCTCCTTTGCCAATATAATCCGTACACCTGACAGCCTGACAGTAAAATACCACTCTAAACTGTGCTGTTTTGTCACACAACACTATTGTAAGGGATCTCGTTCCCCTCTTCTGAGGAGGATAAGCGAGAAGGATCGGAGGACCAAAACACAGGGTGGTAAGTGCCCATAATGTTTATTTTAAAACATAAACTGAACACTACGAAATAAAAAACAATAAACGTATAATGTACGAAACAGTCCCGTCCCGGAAGAGAAACACCCACCACCAGAGGACCAGACAGCGTGGTAACGGGCAGCAGCAGGAGATGCAGCGATATTTGGAGAACTGGACTTGGGAGGAGATTCTGGACAGCAAAGGACCCTGGGCACAGCCAGGGGAATATCGCCGCTCCAAAGCAGAGCCGGAGGCGAATAGAGAGGCGGAGAAGTGAGTGTTTCTGTAACGAGTGTCGTCGTAGGTGGAAGGAGGTCAGGACCAAAGCACAGCGCGGTAAGTGTTCATGATGAAGTTTAATTCAAACTCAGAACACTAAACAATAAATGACAACGTGAATTTACAAAACCGAAACAGTACCGTGTGGCCCAAACACTCACACGGAAACAAACACCCACAAACCAAAAGTGAAACCTAGGCTACCTAAGTATGATTCTCAATCAGAGACAATTTACGACACCTGCCTCTGATTGAGAACCATACTAGGCCGAACACAAAAACCAACATAGAAAAACAAACAGACTGCCCACCCCAACTCACACCCTGACCATACTAAAACAAATAATAAAATAACAGAACTATGGTCGGAACGTGACAACAATGCCATAGATGTCTCAAGTTTTGAGGGAGCGTGTAATTGCCATGCTGACTGCAGGAATGTCCACCTGAGCTGTTGCTAGATAATTTCATGTTTATTTTTCCACCATAAGCCACCTCCAACGTTGTTTCAGAGAACCGTCTTCACAACTATGTGTAACCACGTCAGCCCAGGACTTCCACATCCGGCTTCTTCACATGTGGGATGGTCTGAGACTTCCGGACACCTGATGAAACTCTGGGTTTCCACCAAAAAATGTGTCAGAATCTGTCTCAGGGTAACGTATCTTTTTGCTCGTCGTCTTCACCAGGGTCTTGAACTGACTGCTCTTTGGTGTTGTAACCGACTTCAGAGAGCAATGCTCACCTTCGATGGCACGCTGGAGAAGTTTGCTCTTCACAGATTAATAACGGTTAACTGTATTGGGTATGGCATCCTGTTTGTGAGCGGTTTGCTTTTGTCAACGTTGTGAACAGAGTGCCCCATGGTGGCAGTGTTTTTAATTGTATATTAATTATTGTTTTTTACATACATTTATTTAACTAGGCAAGTCAGTTAAGAACAAATTCTAATTTACAATAAAAGCCTAGGAACCGTGGGTTAACTGCCTTGTTCCGGGGCGTAATGACAGGTTTTTACCTTGTCAGCACGGGGATTTAATCCAGCAGCCTTTCGGTTACTGGCCCAACACTCTAACCGTTATGGTATGGGCAGGCATAAACTATGGACAACTAACAAATATTGGCAATTTGAGATCCTGAGACCCATTGTAATGCCATTAATCCGCCCCCTTCACCTCATGTTTCAGCATGATAATGCATGGCCCTATGTCTCAAGGATCTGTACACATTTCCTGGAAGCTGAAAATGTCCCAGTTCTTCCATGGCCTGCATACTCACCAGACATGTCAGCAATTGAGCTTTCTTTGGGATATTCTGGAACGACATCTACAACAGTGTGTTCCAGTTCCCGCCAGTATCCAGCAACTTCGCACAGCCATTGAAGAGGAGTGGGACAACATTCCACAGGCCACAATCAACAGCCTGCTCAACACTGCCGCGCTGTATGAGGCAAATTGTGGTCCCACCCGATACTGACTGCTTTTCTGATCCATGCCCCTACATTTTTAAAAATAATCTGTGACCAACAGATGCATATCTGCATTCCCAATCATAGGAAATCCATAGATTAGGGCCTAATGAATTTATTAAATTTGACTAATATCTAATATACATATACATTGACTAATTTACATGAACTGTAACTCAGTAAAATCTTTGAAATTGTTGCATGTTGAGTTTATATTTTAATTCAGTGTATTAGTATATACATTTCACAGAATATTAGAATTATACACTTTTTTTTAAAGACTACTTTTACAATATATTTGCTCTTGTATTTCACTTTTTTTTCAATCATCCACAAGAGGGCATGAATGCACAAGTAAACAGTTACAGTCAACTCATCCATACAACCGTCTTTCAGCCTTCCTTTCAGCCTAAAATAGTTTTGGGGCTCCCAATGTGTCAGTTCAAGGGACAATCTGTGATTAGTACATACACTTTGGGAATCTTAAAGAATATAACTTGCAAATGCCTCGTGAGATTAGTTGCTGTTGCTGTCTTTTTTATTAGATTTTTTATTGTAAAATAATAAACATATAATTTTTTAAAAAAGAGATTAGTTGCCAATAGAGATTTTCATCAATCATTTTTAAATAAAGGTGTTGAAATGGACATTTCCTCTCTGTTTTATGAAGTATTTCTGAAAACACCTAGACAAAATAGAATGTTTCAGTGCTCAGTGTCCACTTTCACAGTATGTGAGAAACACCTCAAAACAAAAAGATCATGAAAGGGATCAATCAATAGGGGACATTCACTACAGTATATTAATAGTCATGAATTAACCCCAAAAATATAAATCATTTTACAGTACAATTTCCAGTTTTACTCTTCCCATCCAGGAATAAATATGTTTGTCATACATTCGAACACAATGAAATGTCAGTGACAAAAACATATTTGATCATGACTAAATGCATGGGATGTAAGGCTATGTGGTATTTACAGGCCCAGCTCTGAGGGGTTGCTAAAAGACCAGGAACAATTCAGCTTCATGGCTTATCCTCGAAAACCAGTTACTGGTTATAGTTTTTGATTGAATACTGTCTTCCTCATCGAGTCTCTGGTCTGTGGGATGATGTGTATATACACACACACACACACAAGTCACAGGAGGATGCTGAGTGAGAACAGTGTGGTGGTGAGGTACATAACATAACTCATATTGGGTTCCTATTTTCCCCTGGGCTTTATTAGAATACTGTGGTAATATAAATGTACTGATTCTAGCTCGCTGTAGTTACAGTGTGTATTCATTTCATAATTACAACACTTATTAATTTGACTCTAATTGTGGAAACGACTGTTGTTTTCTGTGAATCTATTTATATAATCGGTGACAGTGACTCTATTCTCATATTTACATACTGTCTCTGCAGTCTGTTGTCCAAGGCAGGTAAATGATGTGGTGAGGTGTAGTAATATAAGGAATTAGTCTTTTGATCCTCTTTCATGGTTTTAAAATGACAAAATATCAACCAGTGTGTATGAACAATGCAACTACTAATACCTCTACCACTACCACTACTACTACTGTATCACCATGTCCTACAATACATTTTACAAATATCCTTATATCCCACTGTGTTATTCTAGCATGACTCAACAAAAAGAGAGATGTGTGTCAGTGCATCAATGTCATGGTATTGTTGTCAGATACTGTGACAGATCTCTGTAATGTGTTGCATGGAGAAGACATGTTGAGCTCTAGAATCTTCTTACTGAATAGTGTTTATTCTCAAAGGTTCTTGGATGTCACATGTCCTACTTACCTTAGTACACTTGTAACAACCTAATCATTAAAAAACGTATATTTGATCAAACAAGCCACAAGTAGCAAATAAGCCATTAAGTGACTCCCAAACCCGCATGCGGGAGCGTAATCATCACCTGAAACTAATTAGCATAACGCAGCGAACCTAAATATCCCTAGAAAATATTCCTATTAATGAAAATCACAAATGAAATATATTGAGACAGAGCGTAGCCTTTTGTTAATGACCCTGTCATCTCAGATTTTCAAAATATGCTATACAGCCAACGCTAGACAAGTGGGAACGTGTTTTTTTCCAAAAATGAAAATACTGCCCCTAGAGTTCCAAGAGGGCCATTAAATTATTTATTTTACCAAATTCGCCACTCTCTTATTGACCTCTGTACATAAACTCCTTGCTTGGTAAGCGAAAAATACTGAAAACACCACATGATGGGGAAGACAGATTTTTGGGACATTTGTCTCGTTTCAACTCTTCCTCTCTGGTTTGTCTCAGTCTTGCCCTCTACCTATAGTTAGGACAGGTTAAGCCTGTGTACATTTTGTAAATCTAGGTTACTTACTTGATATTTTGTACTTCATGGCGTCGTCACCTACTCCTTCCCACAGTTTTGCTGTGTCCACTCCTTTTACAGAAAGAGGAAGTTGACTTGAGATAAACAGGACATGCTAATTTACTTTAATTCTGACAAAAAGCCCTATTTGTTTCAAAGCCACAGGAACTGCAGGGGACACTGGACATTTACTTTGGAACGCAATGTTCCAACTGCAACTCTCAACTTGATATAGAATGTAATGTAGTAGATAGTTTAGTGTTCGCACACAGTTAGGCAATACACTCAGGCAGAGGCTGAGGGCATGAGATGTGAAAAAACTACCCCAGCTCCTCGTCAGCTCAGTAGGCAAATAGTCTAGAGACGCTGCTGACACTGTTTGCGAGATGCTGGAAAAAAGGCATTTTTTTAAACCGTCCATCGAGTCCTGCCATGTCTACAGACATCACCCAAACAAACAAGAACAGTCCCTCAGAGAATGATCGAGTGCACAACTGGTAAATAGTTGCTTATAGATATGTCAGTTATGTGGCTAGCTGCCGGCTGAGACTGAGCTTCAGCTGTCTAATGAACAAGTCAACCACCAAACCCCTGGGAGGAGTTAGTTACTTAGCTTGCTGACTGTGGTTTTGACATATTCTCCTAAGCAGCAGTGTGACAGTGAGAGGTGAGAAGAGCTGCGTGTGTATGAAGGGAGGGGGTGGCTGAAGATGTCCATTTCCTTTGTGGGCAGTGGCACAAATTAGGTTAGCTAGCTTGGCATGCATATACAGTGCCTTGCGAAAGTATTCGGCCCCCTTGAACTTTGCGACCTTTTGCCACATTTCAGGCTTCAAACATAAAGATATAAAACTGTATTTTTTTGTGAAGAATCAACAACAAGTGGGACACAATCATGAAGTGGAACGACATTTATTGGATATTTCAAACTTTTTTAACAAATCAAAAACTGAAAAATTGGGCGTGCAAAATTATTCAGCCCCCTTAAGTTAATACTTTGTAGAGCCACCTTTTGCTGCGATTACAGCTGTAAGTCGCTTGGGGTATGTCTCTATCAGTTTTGCACATCGAGAGACTGAATTTTTTTCCCATTCCTCCTTGCAAAACAGCTCGAGCTCAGTGAGGTTGGATGGAGAGCATTTGTGAACAGCAGTTTTCAGTTCTTTCCACAGATTCTCGATTGGATTCAGGTCTGGACTTTGACTTGGCCATTCTAACACCTGGATATGTTTATTTTTGAACCATTCCATTGTAGATTTTGCTTTATGTTTTGGATCATTGTCTTGTTGGAAGACAAATCTCCGTCCCAGTCTCGGGTCTTTTGCAGACTCCATCAGCTTTTCTTCCAGAATGGTCCTGTATTTGGCTCCATCCATCTTCCCATCAATTTTAACCATCTTCCCTGTCCCTGCTGAAGAAAAGCAGGCCCAAACCATGATGCTGCCACCACCATGTTTGACAGTGGGGATGGTGTGTTCAGGGTGATGGCCTGTGTTGCTTTTACGCCAAACATAACGTTTTGCATTGTTGCCAAAAAGTTCAATTTTGGTTTCATCTGACCAGAGCACCTTCTTCCACATGTTTGGTGTGTCTCCCAGGTGGCTTGTGGCAAACTTTAAACAACACTTTTTATGGATATCTTTAAGAAATGGCTTTCTTCTTGCCACTCTTCCATAAAGGCCAGATTTGTGCAATAACGACTGATTGTTGTCCTATGGACAGAGTCTCCCACCTCAGCTGTAGATCTCTGCAGTTCATCCAGAGTGATCATGGGCCTCTTGGCTGCATCTCTGATCAGTCTTCTCCTTGTATGAGCTGAAAGTTTAGAGGGACGGCCAGGTCTTGGTAGATTTGCAGTGGTCTGATACTCCTTCCATTTCAATATTATCGCTTGCACAGTGCTCCTTGGGATGTTTAAAGCTTGGGAAATCTTTTTGTATCCAAATCCGGCTTTAAACTTCTTCACATCAGTATCTCGGACCTGCCTGGTGTGTTCCTTGTTCTTCATGATGCTCTCTGCGCTTTTACCGGACCTCTGAGACTATCACAGTGCAGGTGCATTTATACGGAGACTTGATTACACACAGGTGGATTGTATTTATCATCATTAGTCATTTAGGTCAACATTGGATCATTCAGAGATCCTCACTGAACTTCTGGAGAGAGTTTGCTGCACTGAAAGTAAAGGGGCTGAATAATTTTGCACGCCCAATTTTTCAGTTTTTGATTTGTTAAAAAAGTTTGAAATATCCAATAAATGTCGTTCCACTTCATGATTCTGTCCCACTTGTTGTTGATTCTTCACAGAAAAATACAGTTTTATATCTTTATGTTTGAAGCCTGAAATGTGGCAAAAGGTCGCAAAGTTCAAGGGGGCCGAATACTTTCGCAAGGCACTGTATATATATATATATATATATATATATATATATATCTCAGTATACAGAGAAAGCATTTTTGACCATTCTTGATACACAAGGGAAACTGTTCAACGTGAAAAACCCAGCAGCGTTAGAGTTCTTGAAACAAACCAGTGTGTCTGGCACTTGATACCAGACCCCGTTCAAAGGTTCTTAAATCGTTAGTCTTGCCAGTTCACCCTCTGCGTGGCACACATACACAACCCATGTCTCAATTGTCTCAAGGCTTAAAAATCCTTCTTTAACCTGTCTTCTCTCCTTCATCTACACTGATTGAAGTGGACTTCACCTGGATTAACCTATTCAGTCTATGTCACGGAAAGAGCAGGTGTCCTTAATGTTTTGTACACTCAGTGTATATCTTCCTGTCTGTCTTTCCGTATCCCTCTATCTGTTCATAGTGCAACATGAAACAAACATCTGCACATTCTGATGTCAAACCACAAGATCTGATCTCAGATCTCTATTCTGGTTCCATCCTCTTTCCTCCAATAAAGAGGTTGGGGCCATGTACCTAATGTAGCCAACCATAAAAATAAATTTCTCAGAAAATAACAGTTACTGTTCTTTTGTTCAGTCTTTATACATTTCTGCAGAATCTTGTCTCTCTTTTTCTCTGTGTGATGTAATCAGACTCACCATACAGGAAGTAGAGTGGTTTGTCAGAAGAACTGTAGTTCGGAGATGGTCAGTGGGACAGAATGGAGAACACCTTGCTCTGTGTGCTACACTGAAAGTACTGTCGATGTATTATTGTCTGTACTGTAATGACTTTCTTGGTCTTTGTTGAATCTATCTATCTATATTCATTTATTTGATCAAACCTCCATCTTTATGTTTCATCCTCTTTGTCTCTGTCACTGCTTTTCCTTTCTCAGTCATATTTTATTTTAAAGAAATAGGTGATTCAGTTGAAATAGGTGATTCAGTTGAAATAGGTGATTCAGTTGAAATAGGTGATTCAATTGAAATAGGTGATTGATATACTATTTATACTGAGTCATTCATGATGTACGTGTCAGTATTCGGTTGTGTTAGTATGCTCTGTGTAGAAAAGTAAAACAAATGTGTTTTATTTGTCTCATGATACTGTAACAAGTATAAGGTAATGAATGGTATTGTGTTGACTGTGTCTATGCAGAGAAACCTGTTCTGACCATCCAGCCCAACAGCACTCTGTACCCTGGAGAGACAGTTACTCTTACCTGTTCAGTAGGGTACATGTCAATTCCTGACATGTAATCCTTGTAAAAAAAAAAATCCCTGTTTTAGGTCAGTTAGGATCACCACTTTATTTTAAGAATGTGAAATGTCAGAATAATGGTAGAGAGAATAATTTATTTCAGCTTTTATTTATTTATCACATTCCCAGCATGTCAGAAGTTTACATACACTCAATTAGTATTTGGTAGGATTGCTTTTAAATTGTTTAACTTGTGTCAAACGTTTCGGGTAGCCTTCTACAAGCTTCCCATAATGAGTTCGGTGAATTTTGGCCCATTCCTCCTGACAGCGCTGGTGTAACTGAATCAGGTTTGTAAGGCCTCCTTGCTCACACACACTTTTTCAGTTCTGCGCACAAATCTTCGATAGGATTGAGGTCAGGGCTTTGTGATGGCCACTCCAATACCTTGACTTTGTTGTCCTTAAGCCATTTTGCCACTACTTTGGAAGTATGCTTTGGAAGACCCATTTGCGACCAAGCTTTAACTTCCTGACTGATGTTGCTTCAATATATCCACATAATTTTCCTCCCTCATGATGCAATCTATTTTGTGAAGAGCACCAGTCCCTCCTGCAGCAAAGCACCTCCACAACATAACGCTGCCACCCCCGTCCTTCACAGTTGGGATGGTGTTCTTCGGCTTGCAAGACTCCCCCTTTTCCTCCAAACATAATGATGGTCATTATGGACAAACAGTTCTATTTGTTTCATCAGACCAGAGGACATTTCTTCATGTGCAGTTGCAAACCGTAGTCTGGCTTTTTTATGGCTGTTCTGGGGCAGTGGCTTCTTACTTGCTGAGCGGCCTTTCAGGTTATGTCGATATAGGACTCGTTTTTACTGTGGATATAGATACTTTTGTACCTGTTTCCTCCAGCATCTTCACAAGGTCCTTTGCTGTTGTTTTGGGATTGATTTGCAATTTTCGCACCAAAGTACGTTCATCTCTAGGAGACAGAACGCGTCTCCTTCCTGAGCAGTATGGCGGCTGCGTGGTCCCATGGTGTTTATACTTGCATACTATTATTTGTACAGATGAAGGTGGTACCTTCAAGCATTTAAAATTACTCCGAAGGATGAACCAGACTTGTGGAGGTCTTGGCTGATTTCTTTTGATTTCCCATGATGTCAAGCAAAGAGGCACTGAGTTCGAAGGTAGGCCTTGAAATATATCCACAGGTACACCTCCAATTGATTCAAATTATGTCATTTAGCCTATCAAAAGCTTCTAAAGCCATGACATAATTTTCTGGAATTTTCCAAGCTGTTTAAAGGCACAGTCAACTTAGTGTATGTAAACTTTTGACCCGCTGGAATTGTGATATAGTGAATTATAAGTGAAATAATCTGTCTGTAAACAATTGTTGGAAACATTACTTGTGTCATGCCCAAAGTAGAGTGGTTGAAAAACAAGTTTTAATGACTCCAACCTAAGTGTATGTAAACTTCCGACTTCAACTGTATATTGGTCATATTGGTCAATGCTCCCAAGTGGCGCACAATGGGATTGCCTTGCAGTTCTCCAGCTGTATCCACAGAAAGCGCACAAGGTTCAATGCATGAGGGCAAGCGGCATGGGATGGGCCATAGAGCCACGCACAGAAGACGGACCTAGCCCATGGGATCCCCCTCCACACTGGGTCGCACAGAGCAACACTTTAAGGGGCGTTGCACTAATAATGGCACTGACAAAGGAAACGTTCCCGCTGTTCTTAGTGCCGGTCTGCACGTTCAAACTAAAACAATGTAACTAATAATGGCATCTTTATGTTTTCGTTAATAAAATAATGATACAAATACTCTTTCAAAATGGCATTGTTTATTTGGTTATGTATCGATAATGAATTACTATGGGAACAAATATCACTGAATTACAGAAATATTTAAACAAAGTTAATGAAGGTAAACAAATGGTTGCTTACTGGAGAATACTCTTTCAAACACACACGGTCATGTTGCACAGCGTCATTATGGCTATTAGCAGGTAGCTGGACAATAAACTTTCCTAGAAGGAGAGTAGGGGGAGAATTCTATCGCCAAATGTATTTCTTAGTTCGGCTGGCTGTATAACAACCGGCCGTGATTGCTGCCTGCCATCCAGCACCAGGCGGTGTCAGAGGAAGGCCCTAAAAATTGTCAAAGACCCCAGCCACCCCAGTCATAGACTGTTCTCTCTACTACCGCATGGCAAGCGGTACCGGAGTGCCAAGTCTAGGACAACAAAAAAAAACCTGTCATTTTACTGTTGTTTTCATTTCCTTACTTACCTATTGTTCGCCTAATACCTTTTTTTGCACTATTGGTTAGAGCCTGTAAGTAAGCATTTCACTGTGACAAATAAACGTTGATTTGATTTGATTTGTTGCAATTTCACTTTAATCCACCAGAAAAGACAAAACAAATAATACAACAAAAAGTATTATTGTTATTATTACGTATCACATCCGACTGTGATTGGGAGTCCTATAGGGTGGCGCACAATTGGCCCAGTGTTTCTCTTCCTCTAAAAACAGCAATTCTTGTTTTGGCCTTTACAAATACTTTAAATACTATAAAATACATTTTGGGGTGGCAGGGTAGCCTAGTGGTTAGAGCGTTGGACTAGTAACTGGAATGGTTGCAAGTTCAAACCCCTGAGCTGACAAGGTACAAATCTGTCGTTCTGAACAGGCAGTTAACCCACAGTTCCTAGGCTGAACCCACAGTTCCTAGGCTGTCATTGAAAATAAGAATTTGTTCTTAACTGACTTGCCTAGTTAAAGAAAGGTAAAATTAGTTTCAGTTTACAATCACTAATTGTTGTTTTTTTGAAAATGAAATAACCTCCAAAATATTGTTATATATTATCAAGTTGATTGCACAGTCCTATACTGTAGCGGCACCTACATAAAGCTGAGTGACTCACTCATTCATGGCTTTGCATGAAAATAAATAAGCACCTACATTCTTTCTGACAGTCTTTAATAAAGAAATGTTTTGGTTATCCTGACCTGGACACCATGTACAGTATTATAATAGTCCATTATGGCTGTTTGCAGGACAATATACCTTTACCAACACCTCTCTGTATTTTGATACTTTGTGGATGGGGCCTCCCCAGTGGCGCAGCTGTCTAATCAAATCAAATCAAATGTTATTTGTCACATACACATGGTTAGCAGATGTTAATGTAGCGAAATGCTTGTGCTTCTAGTTCCGACAATGCAGTAATAACCAATGAGTAATCTAACCTAACAATTCCAAAACTTCTACCTTATACACACAAGTGTAAAGGGATAAAGAATATGTACATAAAGATATATGAATGAGTGATGGTACAGAACGGCACAGGCAAGATACAGTAGATGGTATCGAGGACAGTATATACATATGAGATGAGTAATGTAAGGTATGTAAACATTATATTAAGTAGCATTGTTTGAAGTGGCTAGTGATATATTTCTACATCAATTTCTATCAATTTCCATTATTAAATTGGCTGGAGTTGAGTCAGTATGTTGGCAGCAGCCACTCAATGTTAGTGGTGGCTGTTTAACAGTCTGATGGCCTTGAGATAGAAGCTGTTTTTCAGTCTCTCGGTCCCTGCTTTGATGCACCTGTACTGACCTCGCCTTCTGGATGAAAGCGGGGTGAACAGGCAGTGGCTCGGGTGGTTGTTGTCCTTGATGATCTTTATGGCCTTCCTGTGACATCGGGTGGTGTAGGTGTCCTGGAGGGCAGGTAGTTTGCCCCCGGTGATGCGTTGTGGAGACCTCACTACCCTCTGGAGAGCCTTACGGTTGTGGGAGGAGCAGTTGCCGTACCAGGCGGTGATACAGCCCGACAGGATGCTCTCAATTGTGCATCTGTAGAAGTTTGTGAGTGCTTTTGGTGACAAGCCGAATTTCTTCAGCCTCCTGGGGTTGAAGGGGCGCTGCTGCGCCTTCTTCACCACTCTGTCTGTGTGGGTGGACCAATTCAGTTTGTCCGTGATGTGTACGCCGAGGAACTTAAAACTTACTACCCTCTCCACCGCATCGCAATGCAAAATGCGTTGCTACAGATACCCGTGCCGGTCTCCACCGGGAGACCCATGAGGCAGCTTTTGGATTTAATTTAGAATCCTCCAATCCTCTATATGTAATTATTGGCGGAGAGTCACGTAGTATTTTTCGATATACTGTAGGCCTTCCGTAGGCAACATGAGTCTCACTAGTGTTGAGTAATGTGCTGTTAAAAGTGGTCTGTATTATTTATTTAAATTGATTCCCAATAGGATTTGAAGCAATAGCAATAACTATTTTAGCATCGTTTCGCCATTCACTGATACAAGCATGGGGACTATTCTTGATAAATCAATGAGATTTTTATGTTGACTGAAACGACCAGACACACACACACATGAAAAAGACATTATCCTGATACACATCTCATAAACAACACACTAACAAATACATATCTATGTAGACAGTTTTTGAACTAAATGTGTCCCTCAGAACCATCTGAGTAATGAATAAGTTAGCTAGCTGACTGTGGTTTTGACACATGCTATTACTGAGCAGTAGTGTGTGTGTGAAGAGAGAGGGTGAGGAGAGGGAAGGAGGTGGGGGTGAAGATGTCGATTTGGGCTAAGTGGAACAACTGAGGTTAGCACCCTAGGCTTGAAGGGAGGCCTATAGTCAGTATCTATCTAGCTATCTATCTGTGCATTGTGGGTGGCGAGATGAAACAACCATCTGCACATTATGATATCAAACTACAAGCTCTGATCTCATCTCAGGTATCTATTCTCATTTCACTCTCCTTTTATCCAATAAAGAGGTAGGAACCAGTGTGAGTCCATGTAGCGAATCACAAGATGTTGGTCAGAAAATAAACACGCCAGCAACTGTTACTCTTTTTTTTCAGTCTTTGTACATTTCTGTAGAATGCTTCTCTCTATTTCTCTGTGTGACGGTAAAGAGGCGTGAACTAATCGATCTGTCATCATATAGGAAGTAGAGGGGTTCGTCAGAAGAACTGTAGTTCAGAGATCATCGTCAGGACAGAATGGAGTCCACCTTGATCTGTGTGTTACTCTGTAAGTACTGAGTGAGTGTGTTTGTGTATGAACAATAATTACCTGATTTACTAAACCTTTGATGGATAAAAGGAATAAGACAATCATGTAAATTAAGACAGTTTCATGTTTTAGCTTTTTAGTGTGTTTTGTACCTTATCGATAAAACAGTGCAAATACTTATTAGTAAATTACACTAAAGTTGGATAGCAGCAAATATGGTGTAGGTCTACAGATGAAGGATCTTGATTTGGTCACTCTTTTGTTGCTAAGAATTGTGGTTAACCACAGGAAATGCAGATTTGAACAGTATTGCACTTTTCATGTCGCCTAATTTTGGCCAGCTAATAGCCTAACCACCAATCAAGCAACATGTTGGACTAAATGTTTAAATCTGGTTGCTGGTCTGATTATTTTGACGTGAACATGTAGTTTAATTTAAGATCATATATCTGTATATGAGGTGGGGGTGAATGACCACCCTACATTGATGTTGAATCTCTGTGAGAACCTGAGCTTGTAGAGCAGATGGTGTGGTGGTGTGGTGAGCATTTAACCAGGTCACCACTCAGGAACTAAAGAGTTGCTCTAACTCAGTAGTTGCAAAATGTGCTGTCAATGACAATGAATGCAAAATGCTATATTTGTTGGATGTGTTCTAGTATCAAGTTGTGAATATTGTAAATGGTTGAGAGTTCCGCCTCTACAGATATAGTAAACTGTACTAAGAGATTGATGAGTGTTGACAAGCTATACCTCATGGTGCTATGGACAAAAGAGACTATCAAGACTGAAGACTAACAATGCTATTCATAAGGTTGTCTTCAGCTAACGTGGTACTATCTAACTAGGCTATTAGCCAACTAGGTGAAAACTAGCTAGCTAACACCAAAAGCTTGCGGCTAATCATTGAATTGCACACGCAAAACCCGGTTAAGCAATGCTTTTCTCCCCAAAGGTATTATGTGCCCTGTACCCCATGGAAAATAAACATTATCAGGCAGCTCTCGATCAAGTCCAGTGAGTTTTGTAAAGTTTTACTGAGTACCGGCCTGTGCTGAACTTAAGCCACACTCCTAGTCCTCACGGCTAATGAAAGCTAGCTAACCGCCGTCTGGGTATAGCCATTTTAGCTCTTGTATTTAGTTCGCATTGCATTGAGTTGCTTTGTGCCTACTAACTGAACCAGCCCCACTTTGTGGGGATTCGGTCCAAGTGAGTTATTTTGCTTCAAGTGCTTGTTTGATGTTACCTCTTTGACACCACTACCTCTGGTGAGCACGAGTCACCTGGCAACTGATGCACACTAATTACTGTCTACTATTACCAGTTGTGATTTAGGCATGTAAATATTGGTGGGGCCCAAAAAAAAGTGGGATGCATGCCAGCAAATCCACGGCACAACACTAAACAATACATTAATTGCACTATAACGGTGACAAACGTACCCCACAAACTAGCCTTGTACCCCACAAACTAGCCTTGTCTGGCAGCGAAATAGTTAATTCAGCCTCATTTACTGCCTTTAAAAAAACATAGCTGATATGGCTTACTTGCTTAAACAAATGGTGTCTACTGACAATTGAGATTTATGAACTATAGCATAAGAGGACGACAAGCGGATAAGAGGCAATCCGACATTTTGATTAGGACATTACCCTTTCTCAGTCGCTTTGGTGCATTTCTTAGATCAAAAGTGCAATTCTTGATACAACTTGTACAAATTCCAAATCATCTAGTTACTTGTGCACATCATTAAAGCAATTTCTTATTCCTTTGAACAAATTGCAATTGATAATGTACAAGTGTCAGCTTTTTTCCACATTATCAATTGCTCATGTCATGTTGATCAAAATATAGTAGACGGTTCTCTGTCGAATAGTCTTACCCCTCAAAACATCTAGGCATTAGTTCCTTGCATTAGCCATTACACGCTAAATTGTTGAACTATTTGTCATAAACTGTCAAGCATAGTTTTACACATTTCTATTAGACCTTTTGTACAAAAACGTGAATTGATGAATCGTGCAGGTGAAATTGACCCTCACTCATGAAGGAATGTAAAGTGTTAGTTTGTAGAGCATGTTGAGCATGTTGTCAATCATGGCCTTACAATGGCTGAGGTGGGTCGAAGGGTGCAGCCGAATATTGGGAGATCAACCGTGTCCTCAATAGTTCAAACGTTTCGAAGAGAGAACAGGTATGTCCACCAATGGTCATCTCAAATAACTAATCTATGTAAAAAAAAAAATATTAAAACAGCATGCATAATCAGAAGGATAGCTAAATATTTACTAGGGAAAATCTTTCAGCAAATAACACAGGCATTGGTTGAGAGTCAAGTGAACTATTGTTCGGTGGTCTGGGGAAATGCATCATCTAGTGAAGTTAGGAGGCTGCAGAATGCACAGAATAAAGCAGCAAGGATTGTTTTAAGGCGGAGATATGGTTCTTCTGTTGCAGTGATGCGCAGTGTTCTTGGTTGGTCATCAATTAACAAGATAATTGAAAAAAAACATGTATATTATAAAATAAGATAAACATCATTTAAAACGGCCAAGTTCTATTCACAATGGTATTCAGTTGGTAAGAGACAGACATTCCGTAAATACTAGGAATAGATTGTCCACCATTATCCAGACAGAAAAAAGAAATGGGCAAAATAACATTTTGATTTAGAGCAATAAAGAAATGGAATAAATTAACTGAGCAAACTAGAAACCTTTCAATATATAAGTTTAAACGTTATTTAAAAACAATTTAAATATAGTATATAGAAATGTTGTGGGACTATAGTAGATGAAGAATCAATATTTTTTTAGATTGAGTATTTATTGGGTCATTATGCTAGTGTATTATGTATGTTTGTAATAGTGTGTTATATGTGAAAGTGTGTTTGTATTATAAATTGTATTTTAATGTTAAGGACTCTTGGAAGATTAGTCCAAATGGGGACTAAAAGAGATCCTAATCAAATCAAATCAAATGTACAGTGCACTGTTACTGTATATAAGCAGTATACTGTATACTTCCTACAATGCTTCATATTACAGTAGTCCACTTGTATTTCACAGCATACAGAAATATACTCTATACAGATACATACTGCACCTTACATGCACCCACCTGTATGTTTTACAGTAAAATGTGTGTTCGCATAGTTTTTGTCTATGTGAAAGTGTGTGATGCATCACTGCATTTTTCCCCACATAGGACTGCAAGATTACCACAAGAGAGGAGAGGACGCCTTTTCACACCTCAACAGGAGGAGGCTATTTGCACCGTGGTTCGAGTAAACAATGCCATGAGACTCAGGGAAATACAAAGGACCATTATAGAAGACAACGATGTCTTTGAAAACATCCATACGGTTAGCATCTCAACCATCGACAGGGTGCTGCATAGAAACCAGATGAGTATGAAACAGCTGTACCGTGTACCATTCCAAAGGAATGAGGACAGAGTTAAGGAGCTACGGTACCAGTATCTACAGGTAAAACATATATCTATGTAACTACTTTACAGCAAAAAAATTTTGTGATACATAGTACAGTAAGCATAAACTGCACACATTTCCATTTCTGTGGAAGGAACATGCAATATATGTACATTTTATGTCACTCTTCCTTACCAAAACAAATTCAACTGTGTGTTCTGGGATATAGCGTATAATGGAGTTGGAATCAAGTGAACCCTCTCACAACTTTGTATACATGGATGAGGCTGGCTTCAACCTGACCAAATGCAGAAGGCAGGGTCGGAATATCATCGGTCACAGAGCTACTGTGGATTTGCCAGGCCAACGGGGAGGAAACATCACCATGTGTGCTGCTATCCAATGGGGATGAAGAAAGGCTGTACATACTTATTGACTTGCTACAGAGTTTATTCAGCTTCTCTTTGTGGATCTGCATAAAGGCACACAATGCAATGCCCAGTTCTTTATCAATTATTTTTGATACAAAGAAATGTAATTTATTTACCCATATCCCCCTTATAGGGCCATACAACACCCAGCATCTACTCAACTTTTTAGAGAATCTCTACAGGGCTCTCATCTCTGATGATGAGAGGGGTCTGTTTAGAGAGGATTTGCCAAAGTATGTGGTCATTTGTGATAATGTGAGTTTCCATCGATCAAACATCATAAGGCAATGGTTTGTGACCCACCCGAGGATGCTCATAGAATTCCTCCCACCTTACTCACCATTCCTTAACCCAATTGAGGAGTTATTTTCAGCATGGAGGTGGAAGGTGCACGATCGTCAGCCACACACACAGATGACCCTGCTGGCTGCAATGGATGCAGCATGTGAGGACATCACAGTAGACGCCTGCAGAGGATGGATAAGGCATTCCAAAAGATTCTTTCCACGTTGCATTGGAAGGGAAAATATCCGGTGTGATGTGGATGAGAATATGTGGGCCGACAGACAGGAACGTCTGGATGTGTAGAGACAGCACAACAGTGCTGCGGGCAAAGTTGTGCCTTAGGGGTGGTTTCCTGTGTTTCTTTCTAATTTAGTTTTTTTTTTCTTTGTACCCCTTGGGTTGTCCAGTCTCTTTCAATCAATAACCCACATACAGTAATATATAAATAGTACTGTTGAAATTGATATATGCCATAGAAGTGCAGCCTTGTGCATTTTCAATACAGCAACTGTCATCCAAACTGTAGCCTAAGTTTACATCAGGTAATACTGTCAAAGTACACAGTTACATTGACAACATGCCTAAACATTTTTATGACCTTGTTCGTGAACAATGGCTCAATGACTTATCATTCTGATGACACTGACATGATCATTGGCATGAATATTACTTTTGAGAGATGTACTAAACTTTTTTAGTGACTGACTAGCTTTAGAAACATATCTATTGTATATTGCAGTTTGTACAAATTGCTCTGAGAAATGCACTTATTATTTTGCACATGTTAGGGATGATGTGAAAAATGCACCAAAGCGACTGAGAAAAACTGTAATGAGTGAGCTAAGATGGGCGTAGTCTATATAACAATTTGTTCAGCACTTTTGAAATGTACAGTGACAGAATTCAGAACATGGGCCGTTCTTACAGTGTTCTCCCTGTACACCAAGGCAGAACTGTAGGATAAATAAAGGGGGCATATAAGCAGACAATGAAAGCTCTTACAATATTCGATGATTCCATTTCTCAAAAACAAGTTATAAGCTACATGTGCACCACCAAGTCACAACAGTAGACGAAATTAAGAGGTGAAAATGGACCACGTTATTAGGGTGATGCACATGTTCTTCAAACAGCTTACTACACAACATACACTTAGTATTGCTTTCTTAGCTTCAGTATACATGTATCCCTGTCATATTACATCATTTATGCAGCAGCATACAATACATTTTTGGACTCAACTTGTTGTGCTGTGTTCACTTGAACAGGAAGCTGGTGCGGCAGTCCTTCGTGAACACATTTTGTCAAACTTTGTCATCAAAGTCTGGCATTCTCTGGATTTATGGTGCTTTCAAGACAACTGGGAACTCTGGGAAAAAAAAGGTTGAATCATGATGACATCAGTGATCTTCAAGTCGTAGCTCTAGAAAGAGGCCCGAGTTGGATGAAAGTTCAAAACGTATATTCCCAGTCGTAGCTCGGTTTTCCAGAGTTCCCAGTTTTCTTAATCTGACTTTAGTGAGTTTTTGCAGTGCTGAGTTAACAGTTGCTTTGATCAAGGCACAAGTCATGCTTCATTGACAGCATGGCCAATGTTGATTGTTTATAATTTTAAACTAGGAAAATAGACCCCTAGTCTTAGACTTGGGACCACACAGCCACTCCCCTGCGTAGCAGGCTAATGATTGCTTTGCAATGCTTGCAGTTAGCCGCTGATTCCTTTCAAACCACTCATTGTTGAATTTGCGATTTCCAACTTGTGTAATGTTTATCTCCAACGGCTGATGAGTACCGACATGTTTTATCTATAATTGCTCTTCATTATTTCTCTTCATATGACACGGATTAAAAAGGATTTGCCTTTAGATTGTCAACTTGATTCATGATCATGACTGCTACCTAAGATTTTGAAAGGATTAATCCAATCAAAGCTACTGTAATTGATTTGATGTCATTTTATCTGTGTCCAATGACCTTGAGGCTTTTTGGATGGGCACTTCCAATGTAACTCTATGGCAGCACCCAAGGTGCCTTACTCAAGAAAACAAAAACGAGACCATGGCTGTGTTTGAATACTCAAACTAACCACACTAACCTACTATTTGTGATGTAAGTTGAGTATGTAGTATGCTTGTTGGTCATAGTATGGATAGAGCTAGTATGCCAAAAGTTCTCGTACTACATTTGCCGAATTATGAAGTATACACGCAGTGGACACTTTCCGTACTTTTAGGGCCCATAATGCAATTCTTTAGAAAATGGGTGTGGCTTCACAACATTTTCAAATTTGAGGAAAAAGGTGGAAAATATGCAGCCGAAGTCCAACGAGAGCGGATACAAATTCATTGCTTTAACTAAATATGACAAAGCTAAGACAATGTTGAGAAATGTAGTAAAGTAATGACTTCTCAAATAAGTTATGCTACACGTTATTTTGCCTGACAATGTGTTGGCTATGCTATCGTTACGAACCACATAGCATATCATTGCAGAAGTATCTGTCATTTTTAGTGCCCAAAAAAACGTAATACTTCCAGGTCAAAGTAATATGAATATCATTGTAAAGTACAATCTCTCCCCTGTTCAGCAAAATCAATGACGAGACCTTCATGCCGCCCGGCTCTGCATAATTAAAGAAGGCAATGAGCTCTGCGTAATTAAAGAAGGCAATGAGCTCTGTCGAGTCTTTTTAAAAATAGCGGCTGGGGAAGCGAAACCTAGTGAAAGGGAAGGGGGAGATAAGCCATGTGGGAAAATAGCTTTTTCACCCGATCTGTCCAACTTATCATCTCTAAAATGTAAATAAAACACTATAAAGAGTTTGTATGTGTCATTGCATACCTATTTGAAGATTTGTGTTGAATTTGAATCTGGCTTTTAGGGCGGCGCTAAAGTTATCTTCAGAAGTAAACAGCTGCTGTCACGGCTTTTGAGAGTCATGACGGCTTGCAATGATGATGTAAAAATGAATGCATTCAGTTGTGCAATTGACTAGGTATCCCCCCTACCCTGTCCCTTACTTGTTTTTAATGAGTTGTATTATGCGTGCTGTACATTACGTTATGACACGTCACAATTTACCGTACAGCGTCTGAGGGCTCAGTTAACTCAACTTTTCTCCAATTCTATCGGGCCATTACCATGTCAATCAACGCTTGGATAGAAACACACCCCAGAGTCGCTACAGTCCCATATGTTTTCATTGCAGTCTCATTTGAATGTAGCCTCGCAAATCTGTTCGGAATGGGGTTCGTCATCAGTAGGTAACAGTATGTTAGCTAGCTACATAGTAAGTTGGCTGCTAATACAACATACTTGTCTATATGCTATCTGCCTAACTACCCAACATTTATTGACTTGATTATTCACATATTTTTTAGCTAAGTGGTATAGTCTTTGTGCGTTCTCAATGAACATACATTCGCTCAGGCTATCTACTCTAATTTTAGAGCACTCTGGTCTGAGTGTGCCGCAGAATATTTAATGAATTTGTGAATGCTCAACATCCATTGAATATGGCCGTTGTCAGAAAACATCAGCAAAAAAGCGATGTGCCTGGAGGTAGCTAGCCAGTTAGTTTGTGATGTGTGCTTGACTGCTGTTGTGATGGTCAGAACGCTCAGATCAACCCAAGTCCTCTGCCAGTGTGCTCTCTAAACACTGACTTCTAGCATCAACTTCCAGTAGACAGGCATAGCGCTACGCTAGTATGCTCAACTGAAAGGATACCGTTCGTTTACAGTATACTTACATTACTAAATAGTAAACTCAGCAAAAAAAAGAAACGTCAATTTTTCAGGACCCTGTCTGTAACGGCAGATTTCCTCTTCGTCTGAAGAGGAGTAAGGATCAGACCAAAGTGCAGCGTGGTAAGTGTCCCTAATGTTTTTAATAAAGACAAATGAACACTCGAACAAAAACAATAAACGATGACGTGAAAAATACAAAACCGAAACAGTACCGTGTGGCGACAAACACTGACATGGAAACAAACACCCACAAACCAACAGTGAAACCCAGGCTACCTAAGTATGATTCTCAATCAGAGATAACTAACGACACCTGCCTCTGATTGAGAACCATACTAGGCTGAACACAAAAACCAACATAGAAATACAAAAATAGACTGCCCACCCCAACTCACACCCTGACCATACTAAAACAAAGAATAAAATAACAGAACTATGGTCAGAACGTGACAGTACCCCCCCCCCCCCCCAAAGGTGCGGACTCCAGCCGCAAAATGTTGTCTCATTTATTTCACGAGATCATGTTAACATGTGCTTTAATATTTTCACGTGTAGTTTAATGTTATCACATGTCACTTTACATGTTGTCACCGACAGTACCAGCAGCATACCACCCTTCATCCCACTGCTGGCTTGCTTCTGAAGCTAAGCAGGGTCGGGCCTTGTCTGTCTCTGGATGGGAGACTGCTGGAAGCGTTTTTGGAGGGTCAGTAGGGGCCACTATTCTCTCTGTTCTAAGGAGATCCCAGGGCAGTCTAGGTGACATTTCCCTCCTTTATTTAACCAGGTAGGCAAGTTGAGAACAAGTTCTTATTTACAATTGCGACCTGGCCAAGATAAAGCAAAGCAGTTACACATGGAGTAAAACAAACATACAGTAGAAACAAGTCTATATACAATGTGAGCAAATGAGGTGAGATAAGGGAGGTAAAGGCAAATAAAGGCCATGGTGGCAAAGTAAATACAATATAGCAAGTAAAACACTGGAATGGTAGATTTGCAGTGGAAGAATGCAAAGTAGAAATAAAAATAATGGGGTGCAAAGGAGCACAATAAATAAAATAAAATAAATACAATAGGGAAAGAGGTAGTTGTTTGGGCTAAATTATAGGTGGGCTATGTACAGGTGCAGTAATCTGTGAGCTGCTCTGACAGCTGGTGCTTAAAGCTAGTGAGGGCGATAAGTGTTTCCAGTTTCAGAGATTTTTGTAGTTCGTTCCAGTCATTGGCAGCAGAGAACTGGAAGGAGAGGCGGCCAAAGAAATAATTGGTTTTGGGGGTGACCAGACCTACTTAGGTATACCTACTTATTGTGCTGTCTTTTGGATAGGAAGTTAAACGGTTGTCCTGACTCTCTGTGGTTATTAAAAATCCCATGTCACTTATTGTAAGACTAGGGATGTTAACTCTGGTGTCATGGCAACATTACCAACCTGGCCCCCTTCCATCATAGCCACCTAATCATCCCCCTCATTACTAATTGACATAATACAGTGTCTTCAGAAAGTATGTGAAGGGCGATTCTGGCATCCCTTGACTTTTTCTCATTTTGTTGTTTTACATCCTGAATTTCAAATTGATTAGATTGAGATGCTTTGTCACTGGCCTACACACAATACCCCATAGATAATAAAAAAAAATGAAAAGCAGACATTTCTTGAGCCAATAAGTATTCAACCCCTTTGTTAATGTAACTAGGGGGCATTATTTTCATTTTTGGAAAAATAACGTTCCCAAAGTAAACAGGCTATTTTGTCAGGACAAGATGCTAGAATATGCATATAATGGACAGCTTAGGATAGACAACACTCTAAAGTTTCCAAAACTGTAAAAATATTGTCTGTGAGTATAACAGAACTGATATTGCAGGCGAAAGCATGAGAAAAATCCAATCCGGAAGTGACTCATGTTTTGAAAGCTCTGCGTTCCGATCTGTCCCTATTGAGCAGTGAATGGGCTATCAACCAGATTACTCTTTCTCCGTATTTCCCAAGGTGTCTACAGCATTGTGACATAGTTTCACCCCTTTATGTTGAAGAATGAGCGTAAGCGACTATATTGCGTAAGTGGTCACCTGATGGCTCTCAGAGTGATTCTTGCGTAAAATACAGAGGTAGCCATTTTTCCTCTCGGTCCTACTGAAAAGCCAATTGTCCCGGTGGATATGTTATCGAATAGATATTTGAAAAACACCTTGAGGGTTGATTTTAAACAACGTTTGCCATGTTTCTGTCGATATTATGGAGCTAATTTTTAATATTTTTCGGTGTTGTCGTTCCGGTCGATTTCTGACGTGAAGAACAAACGGAGCTATTTCGCCTACAAAAATAATACTTTTGGAAAAAAGGAACATTTGCTATCTAACTGGGAGTCTCGTGAGTGAAAACATCCGAAGCTCATCAAAGGTAAACGATTCAATTTGATTGCTTTTCTGATTTTCATGACCAAGTTGCCTACTGCTAGCTGGACATAATGCTATGCTAGGCTATCGATAAACTTACACAAATGCTTGTCTTGCTTTGGCTGTAAAACATATTTTCAAAATCTGAGATGACAGGGTGATTAACAAAAGGCTAAGCTGTGTTTCAATATATTTCACTTGTGATTTCATGAATAGGAATATTTTCTAGTAATATTTATGTCCGTTGCGTTATGCTAATTAGTGTCAGTTGATGATTACGCTCTTGGATCCGGGATGGGTAGTTACAACATTAAGGCAAGCCTAAATAAGTTCAGAAGTGAATTGTGCTTAATAAGTCACATAATACGTTGCGTGGACTCACTATGTGTGCAATGATAGTGTTTAACATCATTTTTGAATGACTACCTCATCTCTGTACCCCACACAGACCATTAGTTCTAAGGCCCCTCAGTTGAGAAGTGAATATTAAACAGATTCAACCACAAGACCAGGTTTTCCAATGCCTCTACAAGATGGGCACCTATTGGTAGATGGGCAAAATTTTAAAAAAGCAGACTTGAATATCAATTTGAACATGGTGAAGTTGGTAATTACACTTTGGATGGTGTATCAATACACCCAGTCACTAGAAAGATACAGGTGTCCTTCCTCACTAACTTACCAGAAAGGAAGGAAACTACTCAGGGATTTCACCATGAGGCCAATGGTGACTTTTTAAAAGAGTTAGAGTTAAATGGCTGTGATAGGAGAAAACTGAGGATCGATCAACATTGTAGTTACTTCACAATACTAACCTAATTGACAGAGTGAAAAGAAGGAAGCTTGTACAGAATACAAATATTCCACAACATGCATCCTGTTTGCAACAACACACTAAAGTAATTCTGCAAAAAAATGTGGCAAAGCAATACCGTTTTTTGTACTGAATACAATACATTAACAATGAGTACCACTCTTCATATTTTCAAGTGGTGACTGCATCATGTTATGGGTATGCTTGCAATTGAGGACTGTTGAATCTTTCAGGATAAAAAATAAACAGAGTTAAGCACAGGCAAAATCCTAGAGAGAACCTGGTTGTCTGCTTTCCACCAGACCCTGGGCATGAATTCACCTTTCAGCAGGACAGTAACCTAAACACAAGGCCAAATCCGCAATGGAGTTGCTTACCACGAGGTAGTCAATGTTCTTGAGTGGGTGAGATACATTTTTGACTTAACTTGAAAATCTATGGCAAAATCTATGACCTGAAAATGGTTGTCTAGTAATGATCATCAACCAATTTGACAGAGCTTGAATCATTTCAAAAGAGTAATCAGCAAATATTGCACAGTCCAGTTGTGGAAAACTCTTAGAGACTTACCCAGAAAAACTCACAGCTGTAATCGCTATCAAAGTTGATTCTATAAAGTAATGACTCAGGGGTGTGAATAATTATGTAAGATATTTCTGTATTTCATTTTCATTGGTTTTGCAAACATTTCTAAAAACAGGTTTCACTTTGTCTTTATGGGTATTGTGTGTAGATGGGTGAGAAATGGAAACAATTTAATACATGTTGATTTCAGGCTGTAACACAACAAAATGTGGAATTAGTCAAGGAGTATGAATACTTTCTGAAGGCACTCTCTTGTCACCTCTCCACCTAATAGCTGATGTGTGGTGAGCGTTCTGACACACAACTGGTCGCCTTGCATCACACAGGTGGGTGCAACACATTGCTGGTGGAAGAGGTGAGTTTCCCCCTACTATGTAAAGCGCTTTGAGTACCTCAGTTGGTTAAAAAGCTCTATATAAATTCAAAATATAAAACATAATATGTTATTTTATGACAATGTTTGTTAACAATATCAGTGTAAACAAACATTGTGCATGAATGAATTCCCCTAGCAACATTCCTCAGCTGTGTACCACAACAAGTGGCAGGGTGGCCGTTTGGTGGTAGTTTCAATTACGGACTGCAGCCTTAAAAGGCCAGAGACTTACCATGTCCAGCAATCCCATTTTGGTATAATTTGCCAATAAGTATTTGCACTGTTTTATCAATAAGGAATAAAACCAAAAAGCTAAAGCATAAAACTGTCTTAATTTTCATTCATGTTTTATTCCTTTTTTCCATCAAAGTCTTAGTAAATCAGGTAATTAGTGTTCATACACAAACACACTCACTCATTCTACAGAAATGAACAAATACTGTGAAAAAAATTGTAGTGTTTAAAGGCGTGTTTATTTTCTGATCAACTTCTCTGTATGGCCCCACACTGCATGATGTCACACTGGTTCCTTCCTCTTTATTGGAGGAAAGGAGGATGGAATGAGAATAGAACAGATGCTTATAGGCCCTTTGCTAAGTTGTCAGGTTTCAAGCCTACCCAACTAACTAGTTGTTCCACTGACCACCAAGTAAATTTAACAACTTCAGCCTCCCCCCCACTTAACAAACACACACGTGTACACAGTTACATGCATCCACCCGCACATACACACACAAAAAGAACCTTAACAACGGTGAACTTTCTCTCCATCTAAAATATTCTGCAAGGAGCATAGGACCATGGAAAACAGAGAGTAGGAAGGAACAACCTGTTTAGTCATACCACTTCTCCAAGAGAAAGTCAACAAGTGTAAAACAGAGAGTGTACATACGGGGCTGACACTCTTCTCCAAGAGAAAGTCAACAAGAATAAAACAGAGAGTGTACTTAAGGGGCTGACACTCTTCTCCAAGAGAAAGTCAACAAGAATAAAACAGAGAGTGTACTTAAGGGGCTGACACTCTTTTCCAAGAGAAAGTCAACAAGAATAAAACAGAGAGTGTACTTAAGGGGCTGACACTCTTCTCCAAGAGAAAGTCAACAAGAATAAAACAGAGAGTGTACATACGGGGCTGACACTCTTCTCCAAGAGAAAGTCAACAAGAATAAAACAGAGAGTGTACTTAAGGGGCTGACACTCTTCTCCAAGAGAAAGTCAACAAGAATAAAAACAGAGAGTGTACATACGGGGCTGACACTCTTCTCTAAGAGAAAGTCAACAAGAATAAAACAGAGAGTGTACATACGGGGCTGACACTCTTCTCCAAGAGAGAGTCAACAAGAATAAAACAGAGAGTGTACATACGGGGTTGACACTCTTCTCCAAGAGAAAGTCAACAAGTGTAAAACAGAGAGTGTACTTAAGAGCCACTCTTCTCCAAGAGAAAGTCAACAAGAATAAAACAGAGAGTGTACTTAAGAGCCACTCTTCTCCAAGAGAAAGTCAACAAGTGTAAAACAGAGAGTGTACTTAAGAGCCACTCTTCTCCAATAGCTTGTCTTTTTCCCTTCTTACTTTTCTCTTTTCTTCAACTTTTCTCCCCGGCTCTGCCCCGAGGGATAAAGCATCCAGGTGAGGATTGTCACGCCCTGATCTGTTTCACCTGTTCCTGTGATTGTCTGCACCCCCTCCAGGTGTCGCTTATTTTCCCCAGTGTATTTATCCCTGTGTTTCCTGTCTCTCTGTGCCAGTTCATCTTGTATGTTTAGTCAAGTCAACCAGTGTGTTTTTCCCGCACTCCTTTTGCTATTCTCCTTTTTCTAGTCCTCCCGGTTTTGACCCTTGCCTGTTTCTGGACTCTGTACCCGCCTGCCAGACTATTCTGCCTGCCTTGACCACAAGCCTGTCTGCCACTCTGTACCTCCTGGACTCTGATCTGGTTTTGACTGTTTTGCCTGTCCACGACCATTCTCTTGCCTACCCCTTGGATTATTAAACATTGTAAGACTCCAACCATCTGCCTCCTGTGTCTGCATCTGGGTCTCGCCTTGTGCCTTGATAGAGGATAGACGATTTCTTTGTTCGCTATGGTACAGTATTAACCCTTCGTGACAATAGCATGCAGGTAACACTGGTGCTCTCAAAAAGTTAGGAGCACCACATGAAATTTAGGAGCACCAGAAAATGTGTTTGATATACAGCTTATTTTGGGCCTATATGTATTCTAGCTACTTTTGAAGCACATATTGTGCCCTGGAAACTAATATGTAACACTGTAAAGAAATTGGTTCTTTATAAAAGCTCAAATGTGTATATGAATACCTGTAATTGAAATTGCAATACTTTCTGGAATATTAGGATTCTACATTGTGTAAAAACACTACTTTCCTATTGAGTTGCATTACATTGAAAATTGGACAATGTCTCTTTAAACCGTCAGGTGACTGAACAAAGTGTAAACCAGGTATTCCCCAACTGGGGTACACGCAATGCCGTTGGGGTGTATGCCAAATAAAAATGTGATTTTTCTTCACATTTTCAAACAGTCCATTTATGTTATCCAAAGGGGCTATACATTTGGTAGAGTTTTTTTTTTCTCTCGCCTGTGTAGCCTTGTTTCACTGCCAAAAATTAAATGAAACCATCTATTTTTAGTATGTGTCACATATTTTAATGTGTCATATATTAGTTTGCAAACATTGTAAAAAATATATAATTTAGTTAAAACCTCTCTGGGATAGGCGGGATGCGAAAGCATAAGAAGCTATTATCTGATGATAGCACAACAGTAAACAAAGAGAGAGTAGCATATTTCAACTCTGCAGGCACCACACAAATGCAGAAATAAAATATAAATCATGCCTTACCTTTGACGAGCTTCATATGGCTGGTGGCATTGTCATGCTGGAGGGTCATGTCAGGATGAGCCTGCAGGAAGGGTACCACATGAGGGAGGAGGATGTCTTCCCTGTAATGCACAGCATTGAGATTGCCTGCAATAACAACAAGCTCAGTCCGATGATGCTGTGGCACACTGCCCCAGACCATGACGGACCCTCCACTTCCAAATCGATCACGCTCCAGAGTACAGGCCTCGATGTAACGCTCATTCCTTCGACAATAAACACGAATCTGACCATCACCCCTGGTGAGACAAAACCGCAACTTGTCAGTGAAGAGAACTTTTTGCCAGTCCTGTCTGGTCCAGCGATGGTGGGTTTGTGCCCATAGGCGACGTTGTTGCCGGTGATGTCTGGTAAGGACCTGCCTTACAACAGGCCTACAAGCCCTCAGTCCAGCCTCTCTCAGCCTATTGCGGACAGTCTGAGCACTGGAGGGATTGTGCGTTCCTGGTGTAACTCAGGCAGTTGTTGCCATCCTGTACCTGTCCCGCAGGTGTGATGTTCGGATGTACAGATCCTGTGCAGATGTTGTTACACGTGGTCTGGCACAGCGAGGACGATCAGCTTTCCGTCCTGTCTCCCTGTAGCGCTGTCTTAGGCTTCTCACAGTACGGACATTGCAATTTATTTCCCTGGCCACATCTGCAGTCCTCATGCCTTCTTGCAGCATGCCTAAGGCACATTCACGCAGATGAGCAGGGACCCTGGGCATCTTTCTTTTGGTGCTTTTCAGAGTCAGTAGAAAGGCCTCCTTAGTGTCCTAAGTTTTCATAACTGTGACCTTTATTGCTTACCGTCTGTAAACTGTTAGTGTCTTAACGACCGTTCCACAGGTACATGTATATTAATTGTTTATGGTTCATTGAACAAGCATGAGAAACAGTGTTTAAACCCTTTACAATGAAGATCTGTGAAGTTATTTAGATTTTTACAAATTGTTTTTCAAAGACAGGGTCCTGAAAAATGTACGTTTCTTTTTTTTGCTGAGTTTACTATTTAGTAATTTAAGTATACTGTAAAAGAACGGTATCCTTTCAGTTGAGCATACTAGCGTTGCACCATGCCTGTCTACTGGAAGTTGATGCTGGAAGTCGGAGCTTTCAGAGCGCACACTGGCAGAGGACTAGGGTTGATCTGACCGTCACAACAGCAGTGAAGCCCACATCACAAGCTAACTGGCTAGCTACTTCCAGGCACAAATGAGAGAACACTTTACTCTGACCATTTTACTCACCACAGCAGAGCTGGTTAGGCTGTTTTCATGTTATCCAGAGCATTGGTGACTGTAACTGTGATGCTGGCAACAATTTAATTACGCTTTTTTTGGCTATGTTTTCTGACACCGGCCATATTCAACGGATGTTGAGCATTCACAAAATCATCAAATATTCTGCGCTCTGGCACACTTAACTCTGGCACCACTTAGCTAAGAATGATGTGAATAATCAAGTCAATAAATGTTGGGTAGTTAGGTAGATAGCATATAGACAAGTATGTTGTATTAGCAGCCAACTTAATATGTAGCTAGCTAACATACTGTTACCTACTGTTGACGAACCCCATTCCGAACAAATTTGCGAGGCTACATTCAAATGAGACTGCAATGAAAACATATGGGACTGTAGCGTCTGTGTTGGCATCAAAATCTGGAGTGTGTTTGTATCTAAGCGTTGATTGACATGGTAATTGCCCGATAGTATTGGAGAAAAGTTGAAATAACTGAGCCCTCAGACGCTGTACGTTAAATTGTGACGTGTCATAGCGTAATGTACAGCACGCATAATACAACTCATTAAAAACAAGTAAGGGACAGGGTAAGTGGGGATACCTAGTCAATTGCACAACTGAATGCATTCATTTTTACATCATCATTGCAAGCCATCAAATCAAATCAAATCAAATTTTATTTGTCACATACACATGGTTAGCAGATGTTAATGCGAGTGTAGCGAAATGCTTGTGCTTCTAGTTCCGACAATGCAGTAATAACCAACAAGTAATCTAACTAACAATTCCAAAACTACTGTCTTGTACACAGTGTAAGGGGATAAAGAATATGTACATAAGGATATATGAATGAGTGATGGTACAGAGCAGCATAGGCAAGATACAGTAGATGGTATCGAGTACAGTATATACATTTGAGATGAGTATGTAAACAAAGTGGCATAGTTAAAGTGGCTAGTGATACATGTATTACATAAGGATACAGTCGATGATATAGAGTACAGTATATAAGTATGCATATGAGATGAATAATGTAGGGTAAGTAACATTATATAAAGTAGCATTGTTTAAAGTGGCTAGTGATATATTTACATCATTTCCCATCAATTCCCATTATTAAAGTGGCTGGAGTTGAGTCAGTGTCAGTGTGTTGGCAGCAGCCACTCAATGTTAGTGGTGGCTGTTTAACAGTCTGATGGCCTTGAGATAGAAGCTGTTTTTCAGTCTCTCGGTCCCAGCTTTGATGCACCTGTACTGATCTCGCCTTCTGGATGATAGCGGGGTGAACAGGCAGTGGCTCGGGTGGTTGATGTCCTTGATGATCTTTATGGCCTTCCTGTGACATCGGGTGGTGTAGGTGTCCTGGAGGGCAGGTAGTTTGCCCCCGGTGATGCGTTGTGCAGACCTCACCACCCTCTGGAGAGCCTTACGGTTGAGGGCGGAGCAGTTGCCGTACCAGGCGGTGATACAGCCCGCCAGGATGCTCTCGATTGTGCATCTGTAGAAGTTTGTGAGTGCTTTTGGTGACAAGCCGAATTTCTTCAGCCTCCTCTCAAAAGCCGTGACAGCCGCTGTTTACTTCTGAAGATAACTTTAGCGCCGCCCTAAAAGCCTGATTCAAATTCAACACAAATCTTCAAATAGGTATGCAATGAGACACAAAAACTATTTATAGTTTTTTATTTACATTTTAGAGATGATAAGTTGGACAGATCGGGTGAAAAAGCTATTTTCCCACATGGCTTATCTCCCCCTTCCCTTTCACTAGGTTTCGCTCCCCCAGCCGCTATTTTTAAAAAGACTCACAGAGCTCATTGCCTTCTTTAATTACGCAGAGCTCATTGCCTTCTTTAATTACGCAGAGCTCATTGCCTTCTTTAATTACGCAGAGCTCAATGACTTCTTTAATTACACAGAGCTCATTGCCTTCTTTAATTACGCAGAGCTCATTGACTTCTTTAATTACACAGAGCTCATTGCCTTCTTTAATTAGGCAGAGCTCATTGACTTCTTTAATTACGCAGAGCTCATTGCCTTCTTTAATTACGCAGAGCTCATTGACTTCTTTAATTACGCAGAGCTCATTGACTTCTTTAATTACGCAGAGCCGGGCGGCATGAAGGTCTCGTCATTGATTTTGCTGAACAGGGGAGAAATTGCACTTTACAATGATATTCATATTACTTTGACCTGGAAGTATTACGTTTTTTCGGCACTAAAATAAGGTCAATTGTACGTTACAGCGCAATATACAGAAGTGCGTTAGCGAACTATACTGCTGTAATGATATGCTATGTGGTTCGTAACGATAGCATAGCCAACACATTGTCAGACAAAATAACGTGTAGCATAACTTATTTGAGAAGTCATTACTTTACTACATTTCTCAACATTGTCTTAGCTTTGTCATATTTAGTTAAAGCAATGAATTTGTATCCGCTCTCGTTGGACTTTGGCTGCATATTTTCCACCTTTTTCCTCAAATTTGAAAATGTTGTGAAGCCATACCCATTTTCTAAAGAATTGCATTATGGGCCCTAAAACTACAGAAATAGTGTCCACTGCGTGTATACTTCGTAATTCGGCAAATGTTGTAGGACAACTTTTGGCATACTAACTCTATCCATACTATGACCAACAAGCATACTACATACTCAACTTACATCACAAATAGTAGGTTAGTGTGGTTAGTTTGAGTATTCAAACACAGCCATGGTCTCTTTTTTTGTTTTCTTGAGTAAGGCAGCTTTCTTCTCGAAGAAGCTCAGCCCGGCGGAGCGAAACTATGACAATTTCTATTTCTTATTGCCCTTCCTTCCCCTCTTCTTATCCTTTCTGCTGGGCCCTAATATCTTGACCCACTGATCCCCTACATATTTTAACTCCTTCCTTAGATCTCCTGCTGCTTCCTCACATCTCATCACTGCCCTGGAGAGTTGATCCATCTTCTCCCAGCTAGGCGGGTTCCCTACTCCCCTTTCACTCTGTCTGCCTGGTCTTTCCTTCTCTCTCACTTCTGCTTTTTCTACTGCTTGTAGTGCCCATATGGGGCGCCACTCTTTCTTCCCCGTGGGCCCTGTCCTCCTTGCTCCGGCATCCAACAGTAGTTATTTCCTAACCCTTTCTGCCATCTCTCCGTCTATTAGCTTGGAGAGGTTACCTCCCTCAAAGGTGGCTGTCCTGGGCCGCTGATCCTTTGTCTTTCTGTCCCTCTGCATTTCTTGCCTGTGTCTATGGGTGAAGCTCCTCAATTTAGTTACTGCTACTCCTGCACCCTCTCCATGCTCTCGCTTACTAACTTTCTTTCGGTAAACCTCTTCCTTTGGTACCCTTCCTGCCTTTCTCTGGAGTAGCCTATCCTCCTCCGTAAGTTCCCACTTCTTAACATCGGGCCTATGCCTTGGGTAGAACTGGTCTTTTCTCATCTCCTCAACCCAATCTTTCTCTGTCACTATGCTGCCTAGGTTGCAATCCAACAGCCTCCATTTTGGGGGATACCTCTCCATTGTGGATACAGTGCCTTGCGAAAGTATTCGGCCCCCTTGAACTTTGCGACCTTTTGCCACATTTCAGGCTTCAAACATAAAGATATAAAACTGTATTTTTTTTGTGAAGAATCAACAACAAGTTGGACACAATCATGAAGTGGAACGATATTTATTGGATATTTCAAACTTTTTTAACAAATCAAAAACTGAAAAATTGGGCGTGCAAAATTATTCAGCCCCTTTACTCTCTCCAGAAGTTCAGTGAGGATCTCTGAATGATCCAATGTTGACCTAAATGACTAATGATGATAAATACAATCCACCTGTGTGTAATCAAGTCTCCGTATAAATGCACCTGCACTGTGATAGTCTCAGAGGTCCGTTAAAAGCGCAGAGAGCATCATGAAGAACAAGGAACACACCAGGCAGGTCAGAGATACTGTTGTGAAGAAGTTTAAAGCCGGATTTGGATACAAAAAGATTTCCCAAGCTTTAAACATCCCAAGGAGCACTGTGCAAGCGATAATATTGAAATGGAAGGAGTATTTGAACTATTATGGGTTGTGAGGCATACCCATCCTGTGGTAGCATATTTTATTGGTGTTTCTCCGGTTCTAGCGGAGTGGGGGATATCGTGTCCCCACACTCCATACTCCATTCTGTGAAATCTATCCATAGGGCCGCTAATGAATCCTGGGTAGTTATACGTTCTGTTTTTCGTATATGGTAGAATAATGCCATTCCTCCCTCCTAATATTCTATTGTCCCATGAGGAGAAATTGCCTGGGTGCAAATACAGTACTATATCTGCTAACCATTTAGTTTCAGGGTTCCCTGAGTTTCGTGCCCTATGGTTCATGTTTCTTCGTATTCTATATTTGACTTTGGTCCTGCTGCCTTTCACACATAGCACATTCAATGTTTCTCTGATTTCCGGTATTTTCTGTGTTTGCTTTTGTGCTTCTGCTGATGTGTTGGCTGAGCTATTTATGCTAGGCATGTTTTCTGTACCACTGGCTCTTGGAACGTTTGTGGTTACTGTTGTGCTTGCAGCTGGTGTGGTTAGGTTACTCATACTGCTCGTGTTTTTTTCCGAGACAGCTGGGCTCTGGGGTGCCATGGTAATAGACAGAGTTTTGAAGGATGGACGCCAGGTCGTGGTGTGCAGAGCGGCTTGAGGGCCGTGGCACTCCACCTCTGTCCACGACTGACTCTGAGTGGCTTGATCGTAAATAAATGTAATCTCTGTCACGTTGCTACTATCTCCTAGTTGCCCTTTCCATTGGCCCCCTTTATAAGAGTTCGTATATTGGCAATTTTTACAGGTTTGATTAACTAACACTGCTCCTTGGGTTATGTTTACTAGCCATCCTTGCAGGGTGTCGTTAGTTATTGATTTCCATAGTACCACCAGACTGCTATTATTGTTCCAGGTATCGTTCCAGTTGGTATTATTCCATTTTTGTTTCAATTTTACCGATGGATATCCCGGACAATCTGTCCTATTTATTGGGGTGCACTGTATTGGTATTCCCCATCTTTTGGTAAAGGCTCTATACGTGGGGATGCTACTCTGGCATCTTTCCTGCACTATTTCTATGCTTTTTAGTACTTCTCTTTCTTGTTGCTCATAGATAACCCCTATGGTTAATCCAAATACTATAGCGCTTGGCACTATGATTATGGTGGAAAGAATACTTACCCACCAACACCATCCTACCTTACCTATGCCTGGTTCTATATTCCCCCAGCCTCTTGCTTCCCTGTGGAGACAGAGTAGGGGTATATTCGTTTCTAACTTTTTATAGATGGGAGACCTAGTGTGGCCTGTGTCCCTTTGCCTTGACATGCTCTCTCCAGAGTCTTGCATGTCAGTGGTCGTTTTTCTTTTTAATAGGTTTAATAATCGTCTCAGTTTCCCTTGTGGCTCAGGAGGGGCAGTTTCATTTTTACCCCTTCCCTCTCCAGGAACTGCCTTCCTGTCTACCAGCATATGGCAGGAGTATACACAGTCCAATTTGGTCCTTGGGTCTTGGGTAATATACAGCTGCCACCCCAACTTGACCATGTGCCTCTTTCTTTTGTCTCCTTGCACCGGCTCAGTGTCTTCCACTTCCATGAGCCTTGTAACACAGTCCATCGTCTTTTCTTTTCTCATTACTCTCCCCCAATGGAGTTCCCTGACTGGTCTGCTCGTACCCTCCCACCAACATCGTCTGATAACGCCATGGTGGTTGTTCCTTTCATGATTATTGTCTATATTATAATCATCATCTTGTTCCCAGTCACGCCTGTTTAATAGCAACTGACTGAGGTATTCCCTGGGATTCCATTTGGAGAATTTCCCATCTACCCACATCCAACAGGTTGGGTCTCCTGGTTGAGTTCCGTATCCCGTAAGGGGTATCGAGTCTCTTTTCCTTTCCTCTAACCAGTGCTCACTATCTCTGTATGTGCTCACTCCCCCACTTTGTTGAAATGGCCCCTGCTCTACTGGCCAAAGGGGGTCCTCCATTCTTACTGGGATAAGTAAGCTTCCTTTCAGTAGCTCCGTATCACCCTTAATCTGTTGGTGTCTGCACTCCATGCAGTCTTTTGACCTCAGCAACCCCCAATGCTTCCGTCCACACGCACACACATTTTTGGGGATCCCAATTTCCTGTGACCACCTGTGCCCCTAACATGCAATTTGGGAATACTTCTCTCCCGTATTTCCTGCACCATAGGACACGTCCAACTCTCTGCTTTCCTCCTTTTTCGCCATTGTCACTACCTGTGGCTACTTGTCTAATACTCCTATTCGCTGGTCCTTCATATTGGACTTCTCCTGTGGGTTTTCCACACATATCACAGGGTGCTGTATTCATATAACCTAGCCCCCCCGGGTCTAGGCATCTACTCTTCACAATACCCTAGTGTTTGCTGCTACCATGACTCCAACTTTGGCCAGGTCTTCATGCCTTGTATGTGAGGCCACCCAAATGATATCACCCGAGCGGCGCACCTGCAGTCCCGACCTGCAGGTCAACAGATGCAACCAGTCTGGTACTAGCTCCTGGGTGGACATACTTTTTTAAGTTGGGAGATATCTACTGTTATATCACCGTTTACTTTGATCGTGTTTGCACTGATCACCCCAATTATTTGTTTGTTTTTTTCCGTATTTTTGGGGGATAACTCTATCCCCGGTGTCATCTCCTGGTGGTTTCTTAATCCTAATCCAGTCTCCCACCTGTAACACACAAGGTAGAGGGGGAGACTGTGCATTAGCTATTTCCACCATCGTGCTAATGTTGGGTAATCCCATCAATTCCCTAGGGCTGGGTCCTGTATTTGTGGGAGTTAAATTTAGCTCCACACAGGCTTGTACTAGCTTGGGCCCCCAGTCTTTCCCTGCCTTCCACAACCCTAATGTTGTTTTAAGCTTTCCAATTGTTCTCTCCGCACAACCATTTGCTTGGGGAGTATAAGGAGGGGAGAATATGTGTGAAACCCCATGGTCTACACACCAATCCTCCACTCTCTTATTCTTATATTGGGTCCCATTGTCAGTCCTTAACAATGGGAATGGACCTAGAGCAAGGGTCAGAAGGTTAAGCATTTGCAATACTGGCAGCGCATTGGATGATTTTGAGGTGAGCACTATTGAGTACCCTGTAGCCATACACACCGCAACTATAGCGTACCTATGTCCCAACGAGGTGGCCACCTTCATGGGACCCATAGTATCTAACGCTAGCTGCTTCCATGGTGTATTGCATTTAATGTGTTGACCTTTTACCCTGCCTAGGTTGCTAACCTTTTGCTCCTGGCAGGTAGCACACTGAGCGCACATATCTAGAACTTCCTCTCTAGTATATAATATGTCCTCAGTTTGTAGCCTCTTCATAAATATCCGGGAACCCAAATGTCCCCAATCTTCATGAAGTGCTCTCAGCTTATCTCTTTCCTGTTTGGAGAGTACTATTCCGCCCATCAGGACTAGTTCATCTACTTCTCTGTTTCCTAGTTGGTTAAAGTCTGCTTTTGCACCTGCCAAATCGGCAGTGTGAGCCTTTTGATGACTCACTACTATATCCATTTTATCCATTAATTCATGGATTTTCCTCCATTCCCCCTCATATTGGATTGGTTTATTCTTGGCACCTCTGTACCCATTATTCTGCCAAATATTTTTATCTGAGGTCATGGCCTGTGCACAGTAGTAGCTGTCTGTCACTACTTCTATCCTTTTCAAGTTGGCCCCTGTGCAGTGTAAAAGGGCCTCTAACACTGCCATCACTTCTGCTTTTTGGGCCGTGCCTGTGATGATCCTTCTTTGTTTCATTACTGTGTCTCCTGTAGCTCTATTTTTTACTATAAACCCATCTGTTTTTTTCTGCCTTTTTACTGCCATCTGTGAACACAACTATGTCCCTAGGTTTTTCTTTTGGGACCTTGTGTCTTTTCCTTTCTGGTTTTGGGGGTTCATCTTCCTGTTCCCCTTCCTGGTCTGCAATGAATCTGACCCCTTTTGTTCCTACCACGTTTCTCCATTTATCCCATGTAGTTGTAACGCTCAGCATTTTCTCTGTATTGTTAGCTGCCCATAGGTTGTTTAACTCATTATCCTTAATGATGATTAACTGCCCTTGAGCTAACGCCACTAGCTTATTCCAATATAGTTCTAGTAGGGCCATTTTTGCTCCTTCTGAGGAGTATTTCATTACTGGGCCTTTTAGCTGTTTACTGTAGCATTTTACAGTCCTTTCTGACCCTTCATTAGACACCCACAGGTACCCATCTCTGTCTACGTCTTCCCCTTCTAATTTAATAAAGAATCCATAAGGGCACGTCTGGGTTTCTTGGTTCATTAGTTTGTGCTTTTGCTGCCATGGTTTTAATTCTTCCCATGCAGTCACCATTTTATCTTTCAAAATTAATGGCTCTCTTCCGAACTGTTTGTGAGACATCTCCCTTTGGTCTTCTCTTCTTGTAATACCTTTATAGCAGTGTTTTGCAACTCTGCTATAGCCTGGTATGTGGTTGCGGATGTAGCCTAGCTTGCCTAGGCACTTCTGCATTTCATTTATCGTCTGTGGTTTTGTCATATCCTGTACTGTCTCCAGATAACTCTTGCTTGCAGTAATACCATCGCTTATAGTGAAGCCTAGGAAACGTACTTCTTTTTGACCTATTTGGCTTTTAGTAAGGTTCAGTTTCATTCCTGCAGTGTCTAGCTAGGTGAGGGCCTCAATGACTGCTTCTGTGTGTTCCTGCGGGTCGTCATGGGTAATATAGACATCATCTATATATATTTCACATTTTATTCCCTTCAGGATCTTTCCCATGGTCTCCTGGAAAAAATATGGGCTATTAATAAATCCCTGTGGAAGAGACCTGAATTGATAGGCCTGTGTCCTATTAGGTGTAAAAGCAGTCCTGCTCCTACTTTCCTCAGCTAACGGAACTGCGTAGAACCCATTTGCTAGGTCTATGCAGGTTTTGTAGGTTTGAATTTCCATCTCAGTCAGAGCCATGTTTGGGTCGATGAATTGGCCTTTGTGGCTTGTTGTTAGTCTGTTCAAGGCCTTGTAGTTAAACACTACTCTTGCTGTCCCATCCGGTTTGGGTACACATTGCATAGGTGAATTCGTGACTGGGTCAGATATTTTCTCAATCTTCCCTTGTGCTTCTAATTCTCCTAATGTTATCATTGCTTCTTTGAGCAGTTTTGGTTTCATTTTATATTGGGCTACTGGCTCATGTATTCCCCCAATGATTGTGTGGGCATATTTTGGTCCTAACTGTTCGCAATCATTTTTGTACTTTTGTACCTTAATTTTGCCTATGGTGTCCTTTATCTTGTTTATACATTCCTCTGGGAGGTCTGTATCTGCCCTAATTCTGTGTTTTTGTTTTTCTATGTTTACTGGTTTAAAGTGATTCAATTTCAGTATCCCTGATTGGTGTAGCTTTTTTGCATCTTTTAGTGATAATAGGTTTTCTTCTCCTTGGAGCATATCTATGCCATATTTGTTTATTAATGTCATGTTCCGCCTATGTCCATCCGGGAACTCTACTTTGGCAGTACCCACTGGCTGTCCTGGCAAACTGGTCATACTACACTGGGCCCCTGTATCAATAAGAAACTCTGTATTGCCTAGGTTTACTATCAAGTTTTTCTCCAGGGTTCCCTCTCGCCAGTTTGCACTACCCTATCTTTTATTAGGGTTTGCCTCTCTCCAGGCCGCATATTCCTGCTTCCTGGTCTCTCTTTGCTCTGCTGTTAATGCCCCGAAGGCCTCTTCATCCAGATAGGCTGGTTTCTGAGGCCCTGTGCTCTTTTATTTTGGGTCCTGGTCTTCTTTTTGCCAGGTTTTGGTTTGTCCCCTTGGGTTAGGATTGGGCTTTGCCTGTCTTGGCTGATCGGCTTCTAGTTGTGCTTTTTGATAGTTAGGTTTCTCATTCCGGTCCCTACGTCCGGGTTTTACTTGTACTCTTTCAGGGAGGCTCAACTGTCTCACCCTTTGTTCTTTCTCTTTTGGTGGGGGCCTCTTGGCTACACTAGCCTCTCTTTGTACTATCTGTTTCCACACAAAGTTCCATTCCCCCCAGGTGCCATTTCCCTCTAGTTCAGGGGTGTCAAACTCAAATACCCAGTGGGCCAAAATGTAAAACCTGAACAAAGTCACGGGCCAACATTGAACAAATTAACCTTTTAATATGGACCCAAACAAGTTTTGCTTTAACATTGAATATGGAACAAGCATCGCTTATTACCATACAATATATAATTTAATAGTGGAGACATGCAAAATCGAATTTCAAATGAAAAAACACATCAATGGCATTCATTTATTAAATAAATACAATTTAAATAAAAATTGTATGCCTCTTTTCTATTTGCAGCCTTCTGATTTAAATACCAAAATAAACTTTTTCCACTGGCTAATAATTTTACAAATAAAATGATAATAAATCAATCAACCATTCAAGCCCATGCCTTGTAGCAAGAAAAAGTGCATAAAGAAAACGTTAATTATTGCACACTGGTCTAATCTGATGTGCCCAAGCCAGATACCTGGCATCTCTTCTTGGATGCTAGTTCATCAATGTCTGGGCTCAAGCTCTGAGCTGAAGAAATCCTCAGTATCGAGCGAAGATGTTCATCAGTCAGACGTCTCCTGTGAGTTGTTTTGGTCATCTTCATCGAGGAGAAAAGTTGCTCGCATAGATAAGTGCTGCCGAACATGGAGAGCATCTGAGCAGCTTGGGTGCGGAGCTGAGGCATTGTGTCAGGGATGAACCGTGGAAACTGTGCGGCGCCCACAGCATCATACTTTGACTTCAGCGTGTCGTTGCACTGGAGTTCAATCAGCTCCATTTGGATGTTGGTTGGTGCATTTTCCACATCAACTGCGAAGGGATTACTAAGCAGTTCAAACTTGCATTTCTGGGCATCGAAGTCGGCAAATCGCCGGCTAAACTCAGCGGCGAGAACACTGAGTTTTTCAGCAAACTGTGCGCATGGGAACACGGCGGTAGAGATCTGCGCTTTTATGGATTGGCAGCAGGGAAAATGGCAAGGGTTTCCTTGCAGCATCTGATTCTCCCACAGGCACAGTTTAGTTTTGAAGGCCCTCACTGCAGCGTACATGTCTGTGATGATGCGCCCCCGCCCCTGAAGCTGCACGTTCAGCGCATCGAGATGGCTCGAGATGTCACAGAGAAAGGCCGGCTCACACAGGAACTTTTGCTCCCGGAGCTCTGCTGTATCCTTCCCTTTGGTTTCCAGGAATTGACATATTTCCTCACGCAGCTCAAAACATCTGTTCAGTACTTTTCCTCTGCTTAGCCATCTCACCTCTGTGTGTCTGCGTATTCCGAACCACACTCCTCCAGAAAAGTTTTAAACTGGCGGTGATTTAGACCTTTGGCTCTTATAACGTTAACTACCTGTGTTACTGTGGTCATAACATGTTCCATCTTTAGGGCTTTGGCACACAGTGCTTCCTGATGTATGATGCAGTGGTAAACAGTTAGCTCACCTGCACAGTTCTCTTCCCGCATCTTCTCCCGAACCATGCCCACCAGTCCACTCTTTTTACCGCACATCGCTGGCGCACCATCTGTCGTTAATCCAACGAGTTTATCCCACTGCAGCTTTATTTCAGTTACACATTTGGAAACCTCCTCAAAGATTTCCTTTCCTTTGGTTGTGCCATGCATTGATTTGAATCCTAATAGCTCCTCCATAACACACAGATTTGAGTCCACTCCACGGATGAAGACTGACAGCTGAGCAGTATCAGATGCGTCGCAGCTCTCATCCACAGCGAGGGAGAACGCAACAAAATCTTTTCCCTTTTCCATGTGCTGGTCATACAGATTGGTGGCAAGATCACATGTGCGATCAGCTACTGTGTTCCTGCTCAGGCTCACGTTTGAAAATGCTTGTTTTTTCTCTGGGCATACGAGGTCACAAACCTTCATCATGCACTTTTTCATGAACTCTCCCTCATTAAAGGGCCGGGCTGATTTTGCGATCTCTGCTGCCACTATATAACTAGCCTTTACAGCAGCCTCGCTTTGTGATGTGGCTTTTTTAAACATATTCTGTTGTGAAACCAAACTTCTTTTCATCTCCTCTACTTTCTGGCTCCTTTGAGTCATGTCCAGGTCCTTGTATTTGTCATGGTGTTTCGTTTCATAGTGTCGTCTAATGTTGTACTCCTTACTTACAGCCACGTTGACTCCACAAACAAGACAAACAGGTTTGTCTTTTACATATGTAAACAGATATTCTGCCTCCCACTTGTCCAGAAAGCTCCTGTTTTCTGCCTTTCTTTTCGCCATTTTTGGGAAGGGTTAGCTCGCTGACAGTTGTAGCGTCTATGTTGCTATGACTACTGTCACAGAGGAGAGAGCGTTTCTGGGTCCTGTCCTGATTGGCGCGCGAAAACAGCAGAGCATTATGGGATTCGTAGTATTAGTGGTGAATGCGCTGTATAATACCGGCGGGCCAGCTCTAGTAGTAATTTGGTATTGTCTCGCGGGCCAAATATAATTACCCCGCGGGCCAAATTTGGCCCACGGGCCAGAGTTTGACACCCATGCTCTAGATGTTCTAGCAAATTTCTACATGGGTCATTATCAGCCTCTGCCCTATCAACACATAGCTCTAGGGCCTCATAGGTCCCTAAATCATCTTCTGCGTGTTGGTAGCATACTTTCCATGGCAGTCCTTGTTTTCTATCTTCTATTAAATTTTCTTTTGCCTCTTCTTTTATTTGGGGCGTTGCCTAAGTAACTCAGGACCTCTGCCCATGTTCCTTTTAGTTTGCTCCCTAGCTCTCTGTTTAGGTGAGTTATTTTAGCCTTTTCTGATAGATCCAGCTCCTCAGCTTTATGGTCCTCCACCCTGGCATAGGCTAGCATGTTTCCTCCTATTTTATAAGGGGGCACTGAATCTTTCAGGAATTTTATCTGTGCAATCAGGTCCTTTATCCCTATTTTAGGCCCTGGGACGGTGGCCGTGGTCGGGGGTGTCCTAGATCTAGCCCTTGCTCTGGGAGCTGGTATTGCATCCCTTCTTCCTGGTGAGTGGCCTGGTCTAGTCTTCTGTGGTTTCTGACCTTTCCAGCTTACTGGGGTTCTAGGGGCGTTGAAAAATAATTCCTTGTCACTGCTACCCTCTGACGTACTTTCCCTACGCCTACTTCTTTCCCTGGGCCTTCTTGGGGCGGAGGGTGGCTCTGGCTCATATTCTGATTCAGTCCACTTCCTCCTCGCATTCTTGCCTCCCCCTTGTATGGTGAAATACCTCAGGCTCCCTGTCGGGCATTGGGGTGGCTACCCGTACCCTCCGTTTCTCTCTGTCTGTTACCATAGGAGTGCTATCTTTAAGAATCTCTTGCAGCAGTTCCCTATGTGCATCTACTGCGGCCATTAACTGCGTTATTTTTGCTGCCCCCCCTAGGTTTCCATTCTCACATATGTCCCTGGACGAGGGGCTGTGTGATACTCTTTTGAATGTTCTCCTTGCTATGATTTTCTCTGGGACCCTCATTCTCCCACGTCCGTTTTCAGGGCTGGCCTCTACTCCAAGGCCCTGCTACTGGGTAGGTATCTTGATTATAGTATGGGCCCAGATGCCTATTATCTGCCTGTGCCTCAGCCTGAGCGACATGTTCGGCTGGCTGTCTCATAGCTGACCTTCCCCTAGCTGGCCTGAAGTTCCTGCTTTTTACTATCTCTGGGGGAGGTCCATTTCCCTAGGTCTTCTGCTTTTTGTTCCCCCCATCTCCCTCTCTGCATTATTCCACTCCTCTGTGGATCTCTGCCTTATCTCCCATGCCAGGCCTCCTCCATGAATTCTCTGAGAGTTGGCTGCATTTACTAACCCATTAGTAGGTTCGTTCATTACGTTCCCTACCTTTACCGTAATTTTTAGGCCTCCATTTAGATCTTGGGTAAACACTTTCTTATTGGATCTATCTGGGGGAGGTGGCCCATTTTTTCCTTCCTTTGGGCCCTGGCGTGGGCTGCTGCCCTCTGCCTCTGTCCCTGTCCCCCCTGCCACCTGTTCTTTTTGAGACTGCTCCAGCCTCTTCCCCTGTTCTACTCGGCCCGGGTCTGGGGTTGCTTTCTCCGGGTCCCCCAGTCACATTGGGGTTCCAATTTCCCCTATAGACAGTCTGGGGGCTGAGCATGGCCAGGAGGGACCTATCTCCTGCCTCGGCCCCCTGATTTTCTCCTATCTGGGGCCAGCTCCTAGTCATAGCTTCTCTAGCTCTTTTATCCTTTCCTTCTTGGTCTCTACGGGCCTGTTCCCTACGGGTGTTTTCTTCTACTAGTGCCCGTGCCTGTCCACGTATTGCCTCTCTTAGTGCCTCTCTAGCTCTCTCCCTACTTACGTCTGTTTCTGGCAACGGACTGTACTCTATGTTGGGTAGGGGTGGGATCTCGTCCTCTGATTCTGTCATTGATTCCCAGGACCCGTCCTCCTCATTTCTTTCTTCCTCCGTTTCAAACTGGTTTACCACCTCCCCAAAAGCGCAGAATCGGGAGTCTATTAGTGGTGGGGGGCCATAATTGGGGGTTGAAGTATGTCCCCCTGGATTTATCCATGGTGACCCTTCATAATGCCCCATCTCTAATAAGTTGGGGTATAATTGTTCTTGCGGTTCCCTATTCGGGGTTACTAGTGGTTCTATTCGGGCCATTAGGTAGCCCTGTTTCTGACCCTGTGTCTCTATGTTTTGGGCTGGTGCTGTAGGTGTCGGTCGTAAGTCCTCTAGCCATACAGTGGCAGATAAGGTGACACGGGTAAGGTCTGTCCCTTCTGCCTCATAATTTTCTGCATCCATTTTTAGTGATGTTTCCACGACCAGTAAGGGTTCTAGGAGGTTATCTCCGCTCATATTCATGTCTTTAAGTTTATTCCTTCTGGTTACCGGGCTCATTTCTGAGTGTTCTCTTACGATCCCTACTATGTCTTTCCAATATCTTCTCCTATGGTGTGTTACACACCCCATTTTGAGGTTAAAGTTTCCCTTACTTTCTCCCTCAAGTGGCATCACTTTCACTATGGCCCAATCTCCTGCTTGGCCTATCATTAGATCGCTGGAGGCGATAGCTCTTTTTTGTTTATCGTCCCAGAAGGTCTGTCTGCCTTTCCACCCGATCATCTCTTTTACTGCTTGCTGCTCGTTGCGTGTTAAATCTTTCCATTCATAACCTGGTACGCATACCGCGAACCTACAATCTGGTAGATTTACCTGTAGCCTAAACTCCCTTTCCTGCTCCAGACTCCCGGTCTGGGCAGCTATTTGTTCTAGCGCTGCCTCTCCTAGGTCGAGTGCTGCTGCCATATTTTTTAGCATTTTATTATATTTTATATATATATCTATTATTTTAGGTCGTATAGGTTCTGTTACTTAATCGCTTTTTAACTCTTCTATCGCGCCCCACTACTTTAGGATTTTTGTCACTTCGGTGTAACAGGGGCCGGTGTGGCCCCACTAACTCTTCTATGTATTCATAATGGCCCTTCGCGTGAGTTGGGTTTGTTCCTTCATTCACGTTGTCACTCCCTTATTTGCCGGTCTAGTATGGGGCCTTGGATAGATGAGTACTTTATTACTTTATGTTTATAGACTCTTCCTATACTCCCTTACCTTGTGTCTTCTTCTTTTATATATCAATACCTAATAACTTATTTTCTGTTAGTTATTATGCTCGTCAGCTAGTAGTCACTTGGAAACTAGTATTGTCATATGTATTTGACTTTTCCAAAGATATATTATTGTCCACACAATGAAATATTCTTTAGTGCAATCACTTTAACCTATAACCAGGGTCACTTTCTGTTCAGTGAGAGTGTCAGAGGCGTTTGCTCTCCAGATCGTTAATCTGGCCTAGTTGTCAAAGTTTCAAGCTTTTATTAAGTCAATCTTTTTTTGGTCTTTATACACGTTATTACAATTCAATGGTTATACAGTACCAATACATCAATAATGCTCAATCAATCCTTAATGCGCTATGCTATGCCACGTAATATTTTGCAAAGGTAAAAAGCTTAACACACTTCTTTATGACTCTTTAAACAAAGCAAACACCCATATATTTACCTTGACGCTCTATTCCCTTGGTCCTTCCCGAAACTGGTCTCTATAAGAGTAGTAATATTTTAGCAGCCCTCTGCTGTTTATACTACTATAATCTTCTTATTTAGTCTGAATTTCCTATAGTTTTTACTGCCTACTGTTTAGATATTGATTCCTTCTTATCGACCTTTTGGCTACTAGGAGGCTTTAACTATTCCTGGGCTTTTTCACTCTTGCCGATCTGCGATTGTTACTGACACACCAAAGATGGAACGTTGTTGCTATCAAGAGTTCTCCACACCTCGCATTGTTGAGGGGCGAAGTTCTCTCGTACACAATCTTGTTCACTTATTCTTTTTATCGAGATGCATAGTACAACACAATTCTTTAAGAAATACCAGTCTATATTATGCTCGCGCCTTGATATCAAAGTAGTCAATACAAACAGAGTATAGTAAAAGTAATTTACCTGGTCTGATGATTCTCTATGATGTCCAAATCATATGGATAGAGGATCATGCCTAGGCACTGATCTCTCCTCCTTTTATATCTCTTTTAGACACTCAGTTTGGGGAAAGATGTTCGGGAGTGCAATCTATCTTAACACAGAGTGCCATTGCATTACGTATGGTAGCACTTAGTCCAAAGTTAGGTCCTCTGGCTCTGATGCCCATAGGTTTTCTTCCGTTGGGGCGTCGTCTTGGTAGGTCGGTTCATAACACGCCTCCTCAGTCTTCCTATAGGTTGGTTCTTTTTTAAGTCCCAGTACTTGTATTTCCCATGCATTTGGCTCCCTCTGTTGGTCACCTGCTGTTGTGGCGATGTCTTCTTTTATCCCCCAGTCAACAATTGGCCTTAGAGTCCATGAATGTGGCCCTGGAACTGGACCGGCCACTGAGGGAGGGGTCCGATATTTTTTGCCTTTTGCCACAGTACACATATTGCTCATCAAGGAGTTCACATTGATGGCGATTAAACACAAAATGAACTGGTTGATTCTTGTCATTTTTGCACAGGTACCTTTTGCTGCTGTAATAGCTTCGAGTGAATTTTTTGGTGCCTCAGTGTTGATGGAATTAACGTTGCCTTGGTCAAAATGTATGGCAGTTGCAAAACTTAGAGACTGACAATATACAAGATAGTCAGAACTCATATGATGCAGTTGTTGATTTATTTATATACATCTTATATGGAAACATTTAGACAACATACACAAATGTTCCAGCGTTTACCTTCCGCAGCATGTGTGATGACAAATATGGCAGTTACCTATTTATACTGTAGGATATGACATAGTAATTCAAAATTGTTAGTGATAATGTATATGATATGATAATATGATAATGTGATAATAATATAATAATCATATGATAATGTATATATGTATATGTTTTCTTCTCCTCCATACAGATTGATAAACATGTTCAATTGTGGTGCATTCAGATACAATGACATTCAAGTGACAAAAATATATTTCACCTGATTTATGTTGGAATTGCAAAGAAAAAGTCCATGAACCACAAGTCTTAAACTGCATGTAGTTAACATATGTATATATAAAAAGTACATGTAGGTGCTAGATGAAAGTAGGTGCTGTGGTCAAAGCTTTTGAAAAATAATACTGTACTCCAGCATTCTTTATTCTGTATTATATGAGCGCTTTTCATTGAAAGAAACCCTGTACTCCCCACTTCAATCCAGTTCTCAAGTAACTCATCCCCTCCTTGGGTTCCTCCTCAGCTCTCTTCTTCATCTCCTCCAGTTTCAGAAGCTTCTCTGTGTTTCCTGTCTCCTTCATCTTCTCAATCAGGAAGTCCAGATGTACATGAGTGGAAAATGCATCAGCTTTTAGAGCAATCTCTTCCAGGCTCATCACACACTGGTATGATTTTTCCACCAGATTTACCTTTTCATCCTTAGCTTTCTCCAATTCTTCCTCAAGTATAGAGATCAAATTCCCCTTTTCACCCATCCCTTTCTCATTGATTTCATGCTTCTTTTTTAGATCATCGTGAGTCCTTTCTTCCTTTTTTGTCTTATTTACATATATTTCTTGTTTTTTCTCATGAGTTGAGAAGGAGCACTTCTTAGTACACACAGTGCATTTGTTATTTTTCATAGCACTACACCATGACAGTGATGTGATCCACCAACAATCTGGATAGTGACAGTTTTCCTTACAGGTTGGACAGGTGGTAGCCCATCCTGTCTCCAGTTTGACTTTTTCTTTGCAAGGGACATTCACATAGTATGTAAAGTTCTTGTTGTTCTTCACCTCCTCCTTGTGCTCCTGTAGAGCTCTTTGAGTCTGCTGGATCTCATTCTGCTTCAGCTCGATCATCTCAATTCTCCCCTGTAAGTTGATGATACATGCTTCCAGTTGTTTGCGCTCTCTCAGAACTCCTTCTGTCATCTTCACGTTTTGAGATATTATTCCCCCAAGGAACTCTGTGAATTCCTTCATGCCATCTTTTGATATATTCTGTGCATGCCTCATGGCGGATGCTTCTTTCTTGGCCTGTTTCTCTGTTTCACAACAAGCATTATGCTGACGGTTGTTAAAAAGGAAATAAACAGGACGATTCTTCTTATCTCTGGCACCAGGGACCTTTGCTACTTCCAGGGCCTTCAGAGCAGCAGTAGGTTCCCCACCATCTGAGTGTGTTATGAGGGCTACAATGTTCTTCTCCATGTCTTTGCCAAATAAAGACAAAATTGCATCAAATGTACTTCTGTCTGTCACTGAGTCGATTCTCAGTTGCCTTCACCACCAAACCCACAATATCAATTTGGTGAATCCCATCTGAAGATCTAAATAATTGATACAGTTTTTCAGAGATCAGTTTGTCTTCTTGGATCCCTCTGGTGTCTCCATACCCAGGAGTGTCAATGATAGTGAGAGGGAAGGAGGATCTCAGGCCCTCATATCCAAACACTTCATAAACAGTGACCGCTGTAGTTTGACTTTCAGTCTGACTTCTAATTTCTTCCTCGACAATCTCAAAACAGATTTCGTTCTTTTTCTCTACACCTAAGATGTAGTTGACCATGGCATTGATCAGAGTTGATTTCCCTGTTCCTGTCTCACCCACTATCAGTATGGTTTTGTTGACCTTGGTGGGCTCTCTCTCTCCAAAGGTCGATTTTCTGAGTTGATCATCCTTATCCAGACTCTGTTTATTTGTTACCAAAAGATACCGTGCAGGAGGTCCTGCTTGGATGCAGATACTTTTTGATATGATATTTTCTATGTTTGATGGTATGTCTTTTGTCCTGTGAAATAAATTCACATATGTAATACTTCTGATTTGAATGAAATGACATGTCGAATCAAATATCTGAGAGATCTGAGACAATCTTTCATATACCACAAGCATTATGGATTCAATGTATGGAAAATGAAGGCACATATATACTACACTGAGTGTACAAAACATTAAGAACACCTGCTCTTTCCATGACAGACTGACGAGGTGTATCCAGGTTGAAAGGTATGTTCCCTGATTGATGTCACTTGTTAATTACACTTTAATCAGTGTAGATGAAGGGGGAGACAGGTTAATTAAAGAAGGCTTTCTAAGCCTTGAGACAAATTGAGACAGGGATTGTGTATGTGTGTCATTCAGAGGGTGATTGGGTATGACAAAATATTTAAGTGCCTTTAAGCGGGGTGTGGTAGTAGGTGCAAGGCACACCGGTATGTGTCAAGAACTGCAACACTACTGGGGTTTTCACGCTCAACAGTTTCCCGTGTGTATCAAGATTGGTCCACCACCCAAAGGACATCCAGCAAATTTGACCCTACTGTGGGAAGCATTGGAGTCAACATGGGCCAGCATCCCTGTGGAACGCTTTCCACACCTTGTTGAGTCCATGCCCTGATGCATTGAGACTGTAATTGGGGGTGTAACTCAATATTAGGAACGATTTCCTAATGTTTGGTTAACTCAGTGTAGTCCTTTAAATATTATATTTTCAAAGGAAATAATCTGTAAAAACATTCCTTGATCTTGGGACCATTTTGAGAAATCATATGAAACATCTCTTAATCATACTGGACACCTTAATAATGCATAATATGACCTATTAACTTTAACTTCTAGAGCCTGTAACGTACAAAAGAAGAATGTCTTCTCACTATTGTGACCGATGGGAATAAATTGACTTGAAATAGACTAAGGGCTGGTTTCCCTGATTCAGATTAAGCCTGAGCTATTCTTAATTGAGAATGTTTTTACTCTGGGAGTAGGCTTAATCTTGGCCAAGGAAACCATACCCAAATATTTATTAATTGTGTCCCTCAATAATCATAAACATTCAAAAACATTTGAAATAACAATTAAATCTGTTGACACTTACTTGCATGCCATGATGGTCTTTAGTTGTGTAATCCACCCAAGGAAGAGAAGGTTGACAGGTGAGTTATCTCTGTAGACAGAGAACATGGCATTTCAACTGAGGAATGTTATACTGTATATGGAAGAATCAAACTAATCAACAATCTCAGTAACGATGATAACTCAACAAACTAGGTGTTTGGAAAAGCATTTTAAGTCTGAATCTCAAACTGAACACTTTGCCCATAAAGGTGTAAAACATGCTTCCCAATCCGAAACAGTTCAAAACAGTTTGTGTATATATTATGGTGGAACGGTGACCTCTTTGTTTGTTTTGAAACACAAATGTTTTTCTTGAGCCAAGCCGAAGTTCAGCAGCATTTTTCACCTGCGAAATATAGCACCAAACAACTTAGTTAGATGTAAAATTGCATGACTAAGACCTTTTCGGTATGAAGGTCAAAATGAATAATAGATTTATTGCGTTATCAGATTAATTCAGATTATTAATAGGAAGTTTACTGGCTACGGCATCTCAAGAGTGACAAATAGTAATATTACCAAGCGAAGGTCTTTTAAAAGTAGAGTTTCATCATATTTTGGTCACTGAGAATAAAGCATGTGGCTAGCTAGTTAGCTACAGCCGGTTCTAACATTTCACAATAGACTGTAATCACTAGTAATTACTTCTAAACAAAATATAATTTTGGGTAGTTTGTTGTTTGATTTACTGTTTGAACAGTTTAAGAGATTATATTTGGCTATCAATGCAAAATAAGATACTTTGATGAATAGCCTATATATCAGATAAAGTAACCAAGTGACAGCACTACCCCCACGGCAGCAGAAGGAAGGATAAGGAGTTTCAATTTTCAGGTAGTAAAAAAGTATGTTGAGTACTGGAACGTATTACATGGAGCCGCCCCTTTTGAGACGAAAAACGGCTTGTAGTAAGCTTTAGAGGGAATATCGCTAGTGACTATGTTGTTGCTAGATAACAACACAAAGAGACTACTGGGAAGAAGCTACCAAGGGTACCCAGTTGGCACGGGGGTTGACAACTCCATGATTTTTGGAGTCGACTCTGTGTCCCGTTGAAGGTGTCAACTCATGCTCGTCTCCCAATACACGCTGAAATGGAGTCCTACTAGGAAGACACATTTTTCATTCTAGAGACGACTGGCATGAGCATGATGCTTCCCAATTGGTGTCGAGAGTGTTCTGCATTATCCCACGGGATCTGTCAAGGATGCGCACTGAAATATTCTTGTTCCTACACATATATTCAAACAAAATAGGCTTTCTATTAGTTTATTTATATTTCTAATTCCAGCCCCACAGGAGGCCTTTTGCCTCTTGCTAGGCCGTCATTGTCATTGTAAATAAGAATGTGTTCTTAATTGACTTGTCTGGTTAAATAAAGGTTGAATAAAATAAATAAAATGTATCTGTGTAACAGTTGGGCAAATGGGATAATTTTGAGTAAATATTTCTCATCCCTGGATTGAGGTACGTTTTTACGAGCCATATCCCTCGCCGGCTCTACGGTGTCTTAATCTATACAAGAATGCTGTCCGACCCTAGTACAGCTTTTGCAAGTTGGTCGAATCTGCTGGCTACTTTGTAGTCTGTGAATTGTTTGTACTCCCTGAGTTATGAATCCTTCTGGTGGGTTACCACAATATAGATGCCTTCACTCCAAAAAATGGTTTTCTCCTGTCAACAAAGGCATATGTATAATTTCTAGGAACTATACTTACCAGACATTAAGTGAAATGTGTCTCTCATTATCAAATAAACAGTGTGAATCCAACTTTTGTCTGAACCGCATTATACGTTCTAAGTATGACATTAGAACACGCAATACTTCCTACTATTTATTTGATTGCTGTCTGATAAGTAGGATAGAGTTGTTTGTTGAAGCCAGCTAAATCGTGGTAGGGTTATTTTCTGTCGCCACCCACCAGAACGATACACAGTCCAACCAATACAAAGACTCCCCATGTTGTGTCCCAAAGCTTTTGGCTTAAGCCAATAAGGATATTATTTGCTGTGTTATATATCCCTATTCGGACAGGACGAGTATTACTACAGATGTTGGTAATGTAATTATTATCTAAGCATGTGTGTTATTCTAGAGGACAATTCTCACGGCATCAGATTTTCCAAAATGCCATCAGTAATTCATAATTTTTTTCCATTCAGTTTACTCACATGACAGAGGTCTGTAGGTTTTTATTCTAGGCGTGAAGATATTTTGTAGGGGGTGGGTCCCAAAGACCCTCCCCATTAATGATTAAGGGGACCTTAAGGTTCATATGTTTTGCTGCAGGCCTTATAATTGTCACGCCCTGACCTTAGAGATCCTTTTTATGTCTCTATTTTGGTTTGGTCAGGGCATGATTTGGGGTGGGCATTCTATGTTTTGTGTTTCTATGATTTTCTATTTCTAGGTTTTGGCCGGGTATGGTTCTCAATCAGGGACAGCTGTCTATCGTTGTCTCTGATTGGGAACCATACTTTTCCCCACCTGTGTTTGTGGGAAGTAAACTTTGTTTGATGGCACATGGCCTTAAGCTTCACGGTTTGTTTTGTAGTGTTCATTTTTTTGTCAGCGTCATTTCGAATAAAAGAGAAAATGTACGCTCACCACGCTGCACCTTGGTCCAGTTCTTTTAACGGCCGTTACAGAACTACCCACCACCAACGGACCAAGCAGCGTGGTAAAGAGGACTCCTGGACACGAGAAGAGATCCTGGACGGTAAGGGACAGGCTGGGGAGTATCGCCGTCCACGGGAGGAACTGGAGGCAGCAAAAGTGGAGAGGCAACAGCTTCAGGGAACACGGCTGACAAGGAAGCCCGAGAGGCACACGGGGAGTGTGGCTGAGTCAGGTTGGAGACCTGAGCCAACTCCCTGTGCATACCGTGGTGAAGATGTGACTGGTCAGGCCCCGTGCTATGGGGTGATGCGCACTGTGTCGAGGCTGAGCATTCACAGGCCGGTGTGCTCGGTGCCAGCGTGGGTGGAAGCGGGCATCCAGCCAGAACGGGTGGTGCCAGCTCTGCGTTTGAGACCGCCAGTGCTTCTCCACGGCCTAGTGTATCCAGTGCCTCGGCCAAGGAAGAGGCCTCCTGTATGTCTCCCCAGCCTGGTGAGTCCTGAGCCTGCTCCCAGAACCAGGTCTCTTGTGTGTCTCCCCAGCCTGGTGAGTCCTGTGCCTGCGTCCAGTCCGGAATCTCCAGTGTCACCCTGCTGTCCGGAGCCTCCAGTGTCGCCCTACAGTCCGGAGCCTCCAGTGTCGCCCTACATTCCGGAGCCTCCAGAGGCGGGTGCCCAGTCTGGGGCCCACAGCGAGGGTGCCCAGTCTGGGGCCCGCTACGAGGGTTCCCAGTCCAGGGTTGGCGTTGAGGGTCCCCGCTCTAGAGGCGCCACCTAAGTGGGCCAAGCCAGAGGTGCAGCGGGGTCTACGTCCCTCACCAGAGTCGCCACCGCAAATAGATGCCCACCCAGACCCTCCCCTATAGGTTTAGGTTTTGCGGCCAGAGTCTGCACATTTGGGGGGGTGTTACTGTCACGCCCTGTCCTTAGAGATCCCTTTTATCTCAATAATTTGGTTTGGTCAGGGCGTGAGTTGGTGTGGGCATTCTATGTTTTGTGTTTCTATGATTTTCTATTTCTAGGTGTTGGCAGGGTATGGTTCTCAATCAGGGACAGCTGTCTGTCGTTGTCTTTGATTGGGAACCATACTTAGGTACCCTTTTTCCCACCTGTGTTTGTGGGAAGTTAACTTTGTTTGATGGCACATAGCCTTAAGCTTCACAGTTTGTTTTGTATTGTTTTGTTGGCGTCATTTCAAATAAAAGAGAAAATGTACGCTCAACCTTGGTCCAGTTCTTTTAACCGCCGTTACAATAATAAGACACAGTTGCTATGTGTCTAAAAACTCTGCCACTATACGTTGCACAATCTATCTATATTAGTCCTTTTTAGTTTTTTTCCCAACCTTTATTTAACCAGGTAAACTACAACACAGTTACACATGGAATAAACAGCGTACAGTCAAATAACACAATAGAAAAATAAAGTCTATATACAGTATGTGCAAATGGCATGAGAAGGTAAGGCAATAAATAGGCCATAGAAGCGAAGTAATTACAATTTAGCAAATTAACACCGGCGTGATAGATGAGCAGATGATGATGTGAAAGTAGAAATACTGGTGTGCAAAAGAGCAGAAAAGTTCATAAAAACAAAATGGGGATGAGGTAGGTAGATTGGATGGGCTATGTACAGCTGCAGCGATCGGTTAGTTGCTAAGATAGCTGATGTTTAAAGTTTGTGAGGGAAATATGAGTCTCCAACTTGAGCGATTTTTGCAATTCGTTCCAGTCATTGGCAGTGGAGAACTGGAAGGAATGGCGGGGATGGGGATGACCAGTGAGATATACCTGCTGGAGCGGGTGGAGCTTTACCTAGCATCGACTTATAGATGACCTGGAGCCAGTGGGTCTGGAGACGAATATGTAGCGAGGGCCAGCCGACTAGAGCATACAGGTCGCAGTGGTGGGTGGTATAAGGTGCTTTGGTAACAAAACGGATGGCACTGTGATAGACTGCATCCAGTTTGCTGAGAAGGGTATTGGAAGCTATTTTGTAAATGACATCCCCGAAGTCGAGGATCTGTAGGATAGTCAGTTTTACGAGGGTGTGTTTGGCGGCGTGAGTGAAGGAGGCTTTGTTGCAAAATAGGAAGCCGATTCTAGATTTAAATTTGGACTGGAGATGTTTAATATGAGTCTGGAAGGAGAGTTTACAGTCTAGCCAGACACCTAGGTATTTGTAGTTGTCCACATATTCTAAGTTAGAACCATCCAGAGTAGTGATGCTAGTCGGGCGGCGGGTGCGGGCAGCGAACGGTTGAAAAGAATGTATTTGGATTTATTAGCGTTTAAGAGCAGTTGGAGGTCACGGAAGGAGTGTTGTATGGCATTGAAGCTCGTTTGGAGGTTTGTTAACACAATGTCCAAAGAAGGGCCAGATGTATACAGAATGGTGTCAGCTGCGTAGAAGTGGATCAGGGAATGACAAGCAGCAATAGCGACATCATTGATATATACAGAGAAAAGAGTTAGCCCGAAAATTGAACCCTGTGGTAACCCCATAGAGACTGCCAGAGGTCCGGACAACAGGCCCTCCGATTTGACATACTGAACTCTGTCTGAGAAGTAGTTGGTGAACCAGGCGAGGCAGTCATTTGACAAAACATGGCTTTTGAGTCTGCCGATAAGAATACGGTGATTGACAGTCGAAAGCCTTGGCCAGTTCGATGAAGACGGCAGCACAGTACTGTCTTTTATCGATGGCGGTTATGATTTCGTTTAGTACCTTGAGCGTGGCTGAGGTGCACCCGTGACCAGCTCGGAAACCGGATTGCACAGCTGAGACGATACGGTGGGATTCGAAATGGTCAATGATTTGTTTATTAACTTGGCTTTCGAAGACTTTAGAAAGGCAGGGCAGGATGGATATAGGTCAATAACAGTTTGGGTCTAGAGTGTCACCCGCTTTGAAAAGGGGGATGACCGCGGCAGGTTTCCAATCTTTAGAGATCTCGGACGATTTGAAAGAGACGTTGAGCAGACTGGTTATAGGGGTTGCAACAATGGCGGCAGATAATTTTAGAGAGGGTCCAGATTGTCCAGCCCAGCTGATTTGTACGGTTCCAGGATTTTCAGCTCTTTCAGAACATCTGTTTTTTGGATTTGGGTGAAGGAGAATTTGGGAAGGCTTGGGCAAGTATCTGCGGGGGTGCAGAGCTGTTGGCCGGGGTTGGGGTAGCCAGGAGGAAAGCATGGCCAGTCGTAGAGAAATGCTTATTGAAATTCTCGATTATCGTGGATTTATCGGTTGTGACAGTGTTACCTAGCCTCAGTGCAGTGAGCAGCTGGAAGGAGGTGCTCTTACTCTGGACTTTACAGTGTCCCAAAACTTTTAGGAGTTAGAGCAACAGGAGTAGCTAAAGAGAAGTAACAACTGTCTGGTTTTGACATTTTGATCTTGTGTGACAGTGGACAATGCTAATAAATTCAGAGAAGCTACTGTACTAGGTTGCCTTATAAGGTAACCTCAGCTTATTGATACACACATACATTGACGTAGGTGATCATACCAATAGGGAGTGATCACATGTATAAAGTCAGCTGTGCCCTTATGTGGTGTGCAGAACTTACTCTGACACATGCGTGTCAACTTCTGTCTGCACTTGCATTAATAAAGGTTTGATTGATTTACTTAAAGAAGATATTGTCTGTTAGAAGATTTCACCAATATGCCAAGTATTGACAAGGATCAAGGATCCTACCCGGAGAATTTCAACATCATGCCTAGACCAGTGGTTCTCTCCTCTGGGCCCCCCAGCCGTTCCATGTATTACAAATCAAAAATATATATATTTGTCACATGTACCAAATACAACAGGTGTAATGGGTGCGTGCTGGTGGCAGGGAAGTCAGGCGCAGGAGAGTGAACTTGGTATAAACGGAGCAGTTTAATGAATATGCAAAAAACAAAATATACAAAATAAAATAAGTGGATGCAAAACCCGTCGGACACCAGAACATAACTTGCACCATCACATACAATAAACAATAACCGACAAGGACATGAGGGGAAACAGAGGGTTAAATACCCCCCCCCCCCCCCGACGCGTGGCTCCAGCAGCGCGTTGACACCGACCTCGGGGACGACCAGGAGGGCGAAGCGCAGGGCGATCCGGATGGAGACGGTGGAACACTCACAGCATTGAATGATCCAACACGTCCTCCACCGGAACCCAGCATTTCTCCTCCGGACCATACCCCTCCCAGTCCACAAGGTACTGAAGGCCCCTCACCAAACGTCTAGAGTCCAGTATGGAACGAACAGACTATGCCGGGGCCCCCTCGATGTCCAGAGAGGGCGGAGGAACCTCCCGAAACTCAGACTCCTGGAGCGGGCCAGCCACTACCGGCCTGACGAGAGACACATGGAACAAGGGGATAACACGGTTAAGCTGTAACCTAAAACAAACCTTGTTCACGTTCCTCAGGACTTTAAATGGCTCCACAAACCACGGACCCAGCTTCCAACAAGGCAGGTGGAGGGGCAGGTTTTGGGTCGAGAGCCAGACCCGGTCCTCACTGCGGTGGCGGTCTGCGCCAACTTTCTGGCGCAACACGGCACGCTGAAGGTGGACATGGACATGTTTCCTCCGTGCGCCGGAACCAGTCGTCCACCGCAGGAGCCTCAGTCTGACTCTGATGCCAAGGAGCCAGAACCGGTTGATACCCCAATACACACTGGAAGGGAGAGAGGTTAGTGGAGGAGTGGCGGAGTGAGTTCTGGGCCATCTCTGCCCAGGGCACAAATGCTGCCCACTCCTCCAGCCGGTCCTGGCAATAAGACCTCAGAAACCTACCCACATCCTGGTTAACTCTCTCCACCTGCCCGTTGCGCTCGAGGTGAAAACCTGAGGTAAGTCTGATCGAGACCCCCAGACGTTTCATGAACGCCCTCCAGACCCTCGAAGTGAACTGGGGATCCCGATCAGACACTATATCCTCAGGCACCCCGTAGTGCCGGAAGACGTGTGTAAACAGGGCCTCCGCAGTCTGTAGGGCCGTAGGGAGACCGAGCAAACGGAGGAGACGATAGGACGTAGAAAAGTGTTCCACAATGAACAGGATCGTGGTGTTACCCTGTGAAGGAGGAAGATCGGTCAGGAAATCTACCGACATGTGCGACCACGGCTGTTGTGGAACAGGTAAGGGATGTAACTTACCTCTGGGCAGGTGCCTAGGAGCCTTACACTGGGCGCACACTGAGCAGGAGGAAACATAAACCCTCACATCCTTGGCCAAAGTGGGCCACCAGCACTTCCCACTAAGACAGCGCACCGTCCGACCGATCCCAGGATGACCAGAGGAGGGTGACGTGTGGGCCCAAAAGATCAGCCAGTCGCAGACAGCAGACGAACATGCAGACGCCCAGCTGGACCCTGGATGGGAGCGAGCTCTGCACGTAACGCCTGCTCAATGTCCGCGTCCAGCTCCCACACCACCGGCGGCACCAGGCAAGAGGCGGGGAGTATGGGAGTGGGATCCATGGGCTGTTCCTCTGTGTCATACAGCCGGGACAATGCGTCTGCCTTAACGTTCTGGGAGCCTGGTCTGTAGGAAAGGGTAAACACAAAATAGGTGAAAAACATGGCCCACCTTGCCTGGCGAGGGTTCAGTCTCCTCGCCGCCCGGGACTCCAGATTATGGTGGTCAGTCCAGATGAGAAAAGGGTGTCTAACCCCCTCAAGCCAATGTCTCCACACCTGCAAGGCCTTGATGACAGCCAACAGATCCCGGTCCCCCACATCATAGTTTCGCAGGGGCGGAGCTTCGGTGGCGTACCCGAGCGCTGAGAGAACACAGCTCCTATCCCATCCTCGGACGCGTCCCCCTCCACTATGAACGCCAAAGAGGGATCCGGATGGGCCAACACGGGAGCCGAGGTAAACAGAGCCCTCAGGTGACTTATAGCCCTGTCCGCCTAAGCTGACCACCGCAAGCGCACTGGGCCCCCCTTCAGCAGTGAGGTAATGGGAGCTGCTACCTGACCAAAACCCCGGATAAACCTCCGGTAGTAGTTGGCAAACCCTAAGAACCGCTACACCTCCTTTACCGTGGTGGGAGTCGGCCAATTACGCACAGCTGCAATGCGGTCACTCTCCATCAATGCGATACCCTAGGAAGGAGACTGACTGTTCGAAGAACAGGCATTTCTCAGCCTTGACGTACAGGTCATGCTTCAACAGGTGACCAAGCACTTTGCGCACCAGTGACACATGCTCAGCGCGTGTAGCGGAGTATATCAAAATGTCATCAATATACACCACTACACCCTGCCTGTGCAGGTCCCAGAAAATCTCATCTACAAAGGCTTGGAAGAGTGATGGCGCATTCATCAACCCGTACGGCATGACGAGGTACTCATAGTGCCCAGAGGTGGTACTGAAAGCCGTCTTCCACTCGTCTCCCTCTCAAATACGCACCAGGTTGTAAGCGCTCCTGAGATCTAGTTTGGTGAAGAAACGCCTGATTCAGACCCCAATAGTCAATACACGGGCGCAGACCTCCCTCCTTCTTCTTCACAAAAAAAGAAGGGCACATCCACGGGAATGATGGGGATCCCTAAACTATAGGCTAAAGCTCTATCAATAAAATTCTCAGCCGCACCTGAATCGACGAGCACCTACTGCTGGGAATGCGGGGAAAACTCAGGGAACGTGACAAACACAAACATCTGTGCAACAGAGGGCTCTGAGTGAGAATGGTGCCGGCTCATTGGCTACCTGGGCTATCTGCATTGTGTCCCGCCACCCACCAACCCCTCTTTTTACGCTACTGCTACTCTCTGTTCATCATATATGCATAGTCACTTTAACCATATCTACATGTACATACTACCTCAATCAGCCTGACTAACCGGTGTAGCATGTAGCCTCACTACATTTCTAGCCTCGCTACTGTATTTAGCCTGTCTTTTTACTGTTGTTTTATTTCTTTGTTTACCTATTGTTCACCTAACATCTTTTTTTGCACTATTGGTTAGAGCCTGTAAGTAAGCATTTCACTGTAAGGTCTAACTGTTGTATTCGGCGCACGTGACAAATAAACTTTGATTTGATTTTGAATGTTAGGAGAAGCTAAAATGGTTAAGGTTGGAGTTAAGGGTTATCTAACATACTAAGAAGTTGCAAAGTAGATAAAAAGTAGTAAGTGCTTGAAAAGTTGCTAATTAGCAAACCTTGTCCACGATGAGATTAAAACTCACAACCTTTGGGTTGCTAAACTCATTGTCCATGATGAGATTTGAACTCGCATCCTTTCACGTTACAGTGCCTTGCGAAAGTATTCGGCCCCCTTGAACTTTGCGACCTTTTGCCACATTTCAGGCTTCAAACATAAAGATATAAAACTGTATTTTTTTGTGAAGAATCAACAACAAGTGGGACACAATCATGAAGTGGAACGACATTTATTGGATATTTCAAACTTTTTTAACAAATCAAAAACTGAAAAATTGGGCGTGTAAAATTATTCAGCCCCTTTACTTTCAGTGCAGCAAACTCTCTCCAGAAGTTAAGTGAGGATCTCTGAATGATCCAATGTTGACCTAAATGACTAATGATGATAAATACAATCCACCTGTGTGTAATCAAGTCTCCGTATAAATGCACCTGCACTGTGATAGTCTCAGAGGTCCGTCAAAAGCGCAGAGAGCATCATGAAGAACAAGGAACACACCAGGCAGGTCCGAGATACTGTTGTGAAGAAGTTTAAAGCCGGATTTGGATAGAAAAAGATTTCCCAAGCTTTAAACATCCCATGGAGCACTGTGCAAGCGATACTATTTAAATGGAAGGAGTATCAGACCACTGCAAATCTACCAAGACCTGGCCGTCCCTCTAAACTTTCAGCTCATACAAGGAGAAGACTGATCAGAGATGCAGCCAAGAGGCCCATGATCACTCTGGATGAACTGCAGAGATCTACAGCTGAGGTGGGAGACTCTGTCCATAGGACAACAATCAGTCGTATATTGCACAAATCTGGCCTTTATGGAAGAGTGGCAAGAATAAAGCCATTTCTTAAAGATATCCATAAAAAGTGTTGGTTAAAGTTTGCCACAAGCCACCTGGGAGACACACCAAACATGTGGAAGAAGGTGCTCTGGTCAGATGAAACCAAAATTGAACTTTTTGGCAACAATGCAAAACGTTATGTTTGGCGTAAAAGCAACACACCATCCCCACTGTCAAACATGGTGGTGGCAGCATCATGGTTTGGGCCTGCTTTTCTTCAGCAGGGACAGGGAAGATGGTTAAAATTGATGGGAAGATGGATGGAGCCAAATACAGGACCATTCTGGAAGAAAACCTGATGGAGTCTGCAAAAGACCTGAGACTGGGACGGAGATTTGGCTTCCAACAAGACAATGATCCAAAACATAAAGCAAAATCTACAATGGAATGGTTCAAAAATAAACATATCCAGGTGTTAGAATGGCCAAGTTAAAGTCCAGACCTGAATCCAATCGAGAATCTGTGGAAAGAACTGAAAACTGCTGTTCACAAATGCTCTCCATCCAACCTCACTGAGCTCGAGCTGTTTTGCAAGGAGGAATGGGAAAAAATGTCAGTCTCTCGATGTGCAAAACTGATAGAGACATACCCCAAGCGACTTACATCTGTAATCACAGCAAAAGGTGGCGCTACAAAGTATTAACTTAAGGGGGCTGAATAATTTTGCACGCCCAATTTTTCAGTTTTTGATTTGTTAAAAAAGTTTGAAATATCCAATAAATGTCGTTCCACTTCATGATTGTGTCCCACTTGTTGTTGATTCTTCACAAAAAAATACAGTTTTATATCTTTATGTTTGAAGCCTGAAATGTGGCAAAAGGTCGCAAAGTTCAAGGGGGCCGAATACTTTCACAAGGCACTGTATATGTCAACCCATCCACTCTGACCAGCCACCCTACTTTCCTTTTTGCCTTAAGTAACCATCTGTCTTCTGTAACCATACTGAACGTAACATTATTTACTAAATGGTGTGTCTCAGATTTACGTACAGAATAATACGAAATACTCTGAGACTAGGCTGTATTATTTGGCATTAATAGACTGGTTTATGCACTATAACTTTCTAATCAAGCTGGGCGAGAGCGCAAGGAAGGCTGAAGTTCATGCTGGTTCAGGTAGGCTATACAAGACCGTTGTATATTCAAAATATATATTGGTTGCTGATTAATATAAAGTTGCATTGACAATGTATTTTACAATCTACGGTGTTTGAATCTCCAACTTTAATTACTGAAGAAGGCTAATTACATGATTGCCGCAAACCAGACATCGCATATAGCTTCGTGAAATAGGCTTAACATGAGAAGATTATTAACAAATAGGCCTACCAATAAACTTTTATCCATTAGCTAAAGAAAAGGTATGCCCTGGCACCACAAAAAAAGCTTATAATTGATTCAATTGGCAGCTGCATAGACCTGCCGCAATTTCGGCACCATGAACAGTGATCGGCAGTCAATAGTTTGTGAGTGTCTGTGGCTGATGTATGAAAAAACATGTGGGGACTTATTGATTGATAGTCTAATCTACACTTTAATATTATTTTGATGACTTTACGAAGTATTGACAGATAAACTTTGATTTATTGCAAGACAAGACATTGCGAGATACTGATTACCAAGATATAGCCTGTGCACATGGTTTCGAGTGTCTGTCTGCCTGCCCCTACTTTAGTTAACTTGTGAAATAAAGCATTGCGAGATGCAGCTTCTGATGCATGGATGGATGCATGGTTTTGACTGCCTGGTAGATGCAAGACTGTGTTCTCGGAAGTAGCCTATGGCAACTACTCAGTGTCATCCTTTGCAAAAAAATACTCAAGCTTATGAGTGGATTCCTTGTGGAATGGAAGCTTGACACCTGGAGTCAACAGGCAACTAGCTGAGGAATCAATTATTTTAGAGTCGACTCTCCACCACAGGATGCCCACTCCATAAAAATTCTGACTAAATAAAAAAATAAAACATCTTAGCATCTTTTCATCACTTTTAACTTACCTCTGCTCCTGGAGATGGTTTGTTTCAGTTCTGCAGTCAGAGGAATAGAGAAGAAGAAAGAGAAAGAGGCGATGTGTGTTACAGGTCTTATAGTGGAACAGCCCCGCATTCTCCTCCCACCTCACCACTCCAGTACTGTACTCCCCCTCTCAGCAAGTCAGCTGATTTTAGAGAAGAGAGAGAGAGCTCAATAGAGGCCACATAATGATTAATATATTGAAAAGGAACGTACTTTATTAGTGAGTGAACAAGGTCAGACATGAAGTTTATAGACTCATGTAACAGGTGGTGACATAAGAACTTGTCATTACAAAGATATGATTTACTACTGAAAGTACAAAGGCCAAAAACAAAACAACGATAGTTTTGTGGTTAACACATTCTCAAAAAACGTAAGGATATATTTACATTTGACAAATGTAAAAGATACATATAAATGTCCCATGCTACGATTATCACATGCATCAATAAACTACCATGATATAATATCAGTCTAGGCACATATTCCTGTTTTTCCAAATTTTTTGGGTACAATTTGTGAAGAACTACTTTAGAGAAGGACATGAACGGGGAAGGGCACATCCACGGGAAGGACTTGTTTTGTTCTCTCATATCCAAACCCAGAACCAAGTCAGCTAAAGGAGTGCCTGGGTAAATACTGCTGATGGTGAGAATACAGGCCTGTTCTGTGAAATCAGCTGACCAAAGAAAGGGAGCGGCTTCAGAGTGATGGACAGGGTGGAAAGAGCATGTTTCCTTGAGTTAATGTAACTTATTTAAATTGTTTATGATCCTGCAGCACTAAGGTACTTGACATAGAAATAGAGCACAGGATCATAAACAATTTAAATAAGTGGATGACATGTGCTTTAGAGTGCAGAATGTGTTTTGAGAATGAGAATGTGTTTAGAGTTTTTCTGAAAAGTCTAAGTGAGATCTGAAAATGGTGTTTTACCATGTGAAATGGTTTAAGGTATTGACAACAGACTGCATAGTTAGGTAAATGAGTCCATGCAACTGAGAACTTTGTTCAGCCAATGAGTTTTAGTGTTTTAGCATTTGAGAAAAACTGTAATAGCAGGATCCCACTTTCAAGTGACTTTCAGACGTCATCAAATTATTTTAAATCTTGATGAGTTGAAAGGAAAAAGGTGCCCTTCCCCTCAACAGGTCTTACAAGTCTTCATGCCCACTATATACATTCATACCAGATCAGAATTGTTTGAATAACTTCCTTATAAAGAAAGAAACAATAGTTTTCAGTTGATCAGATCAGATCAGTTGTTCAGAAGCACAAAAAGACTACTGACTGAGCTGGCAATACTACTGAGATTCAAACATAATTTATTATTTAGCATAAAGGATGAAAATAAAATATGAAACATAGAGTTTATTAGGTATACAGAAGAAATATAGCATCAGTGGACATTAGCAGCGGACCTCACCCAGACACTCAGATCAATAGTAACAGCCAATGTGTGGTGCTCAATGTAGGCCTATATTCCATGAGACTATTGAAAAAAACATGCAGGGCTTGACATTAACCGGTTCATCCACTTGTCCTTCAGACAAGGAGGTGTCTGAACATGTTTTTGTGTTGTTTGACGTAAGAAATCACTTGACAAAAGAAAATGATTGGTTTGGAGCACCAGTGTTTTACGGTGTTATATACAGTTACACAGTTAAACAGTTATATAGGGTAGTGGGGGTTTTGTACTGTAATACAGTATTGATACAGTAGCAGTTCACCTGTTCAGAGTCTTTAGTTGTGTCTGAGGAGGGGATCAGTGTTGTCTTGTCCTCATCCAGTGTTCTGCAAGAACACAAAGAAACAAACAGCCAGGTGATTCAGAGCATCCATAACTGTGAAACTGAAATGACAACATGACTTTTGAATGTACCTTTGTAAAGATATTGATTGAATTGAGAGAGAGAGAGAGAGAGAGAGAGAGAGAGAGTTAATAACAGGATTTCACTTTCAAGTGACTTCAGCCCAACTGTAGCCTACATAATACATTATCTACAATCAGATATTATAGAGCTGTCTTTTCAGTTGCTTGGTGAAGATAAAGGCAATGTAGAAAGAGCAACTGGATTAATTTGAGTTTTTCTCCCTCCTCTCTCACACACTGACAAACACCAGGTGTGAGGTGTAGGCCAGGTCAGCCAGGTAAAGCAAGAAGTTGATTGCGGTGAGCACGGCAGCCGTCACCAGTGTGGGCTGCTGCCAGGTTTGGGGGTGTCACGTCCTGGCCATAGAGGCTTTTTATTCTCTATTTTGGTTAGGCCAGGGTGTGACTAGGGTGGGCATTCTATGTCCTTTTTTCTAAGTTTTGTATTTCTATGTTTTGGCCTGGTATGGTTCTCAATCAGGGACAGCTGTCTATCGTTGTCTCTGATTGAGAACCATACTTAGGTACCCTTTTCCCCCACCTGTTTTGTGGGAAGTTAACTGTGTAGTTGTTCAGGGCACATAGCCCAAAGCTTCACGGTTGGTTTTTTTTTCTTAGTTTTTTTCGCCGTCATTGTTTAAATAAAGTTAAAATGTACGCTTACCATGCTGCACCTTGGTCCAGTCCTTCAGCCAGCCATGACAGGGAGTGGTTGTAACCAGTGTTCTCTCTAATATTTTTCAGCACTGAGCAAATTTCAGGTCTGCTAAGTGCAAACTTCAACATTGTGAAAATTCTGTGCAACTTCCGGGACGCGTTTACTGTGAACCCGGAGGCTGTACCTGCTTTAAATTAGTTTTAACAGTCGTCAAGTATGCTACAGTGGCTATTTGATCATAATGTAGGCCTACCAGAGTGGCCAACCATAAAAAACTATGGAGAAAATGCAACCTGTAACATTTTAACACGGAAATACCTGTTTTATCATTCAGCCCATAGTAACAGCCAATGTGTGGTGTTCAATGTAGGCCTATATTCCGTGAGACTATTGAAAAAAACATGCAGAGCTTGACATCTATCCAAGATGGCGTAGCAGCAAGACGCGTTTGTTTTTGTCCCGTGTAAATATTCAGATTTTATAGTTTTTTCTGTATACATTCAAATCTCTTTTTCCATTTTTTTTTATCAAATATACCTTCCTGCAACCTGCCTCACCCAACGTGGTACGGCTCTGCTATTTTTATTTTGACCTCATACCCGGAACCTCCATCAGAAGTTAGCCTATGACCCTATGATCACTCGACGACACAGCTGATGCCTACTCGACTGTTCATTATCGCGGTACTTAATTTTGTTTTTCTGTCAGCCCCAGCCTCGAACTCAGGCCCTGTGTGTAGCTAACTGACCCTCTCTGCCCATTCATCGCCATTTACCTGTTGTTGTCATCTTAGTTGATTACCCATTGTTGTCTTAGCCATCCACAATCAACAACTGTGATTGCTTTATGCCTCCCTCTAATGTCAATATGCCTTGTATGCTGTTGTTTAGGGTAGCTCTCATTGTTTTGTTTTACTGCGGAGCCCCTAGTCCCGCTCTACATGCCTCGGTTAGCTCCCTTGCCCCACCCCCACATATGCGGAGACCGCACCTAACTTAACTGGCGCTTCCAGAGATGCAGCCTCTCTCATCGTCACCCAATGCCTAGGTTTACTGCCACTGTACTCGCACCCTACCATGCCCTTGTCTGCGCATTATGCCCTGAATCTATCCTACCACGCCCCTTTTACTCTCTGTTCCGAACGCACTAGACGACTAGCTCTTATAGCCTTTAGCCGTACCCTTATCCTACTCCTCCTCTGTTCCTCTGGTGATGTAGAGGTTAACCCAGGCCCTGTGTGTCCCCAGGTGCTCTCATTTGTTGACTTCTGTAACGGGAAAAGCCTTGGGTTAATGCATGCTAACATCAGAAGCCTCCTCCCTAAGCTTAGAAAGGCCACCAGAAATGTCCATTCCCAATTACAACATTTTCCGTCAAGATAGAACTGCTAAAGCGGGCTGAGTTGCAATCTACTGTAGAGATAGCCTGCGCAGTTCTGTCTTAATATCCAGGTCTATGCCCAAACAGATCGAGCTACTACTTTTAAAAATCCATCTCTCCAGAAATAAGTCTCTTACTGTTGCTGCTTGTTATAGACCCCACTTAGCTCGCAGCTGTGCCCTGGACACCATATGTGAATTGATTGCCCCCTATCTATCGTCAGAGATAGTACTGTTAGGTGACCTAAACTGGGATATAATTAACACCCCAGCCGTCCTACAATATAAACTAGATGCCCTCAATCTCACACAAATTATCAAGGAACCTACCAGGTACAACCAGAAATCTGTAAACATGGGCACCCTCATAGATATTCCTGACCAACTTGCCCTCTAAATACACCTCTGCTGTTTTCAACCAGGATCTCAGCGATCACTGTCTCATTGCCTGTGTCCGTGATGGGTCCGCGGTCAAGTGACCACCCCTCATCAGTGTCAAACGCTCCCTAAAACACTTCTGCGAGCAGGCCTTTCTATTCGACCTGGCCCGGGAATCCTGGAAGGATATTGACCTCATCCCGTCAGTAGAGGATGCCTGGTTGTTCTTCAAAAGTGCCTTCCTCACCATCTTAAATAAGCATGCCCCTTTCAAAAAATGTAGAACTAAGAACAGATATAGCCCTTGGTTCACTCCACACTTGACTGCCCTTGACCAGCACAAAAATAACCTGTAGGGCACTGCACTAGCTTTGAAAAGTCCCCGTGATATGCAACTTTTCAGGGAAGTCAGGAACCAACATACACAGTCAGTAAGGAAAGCAAAGGCTAGCTTTTTCAAACAGAAATTTGCATTCTGCAGCAATAATTCTAAAAGCGTTTGGGACACTGTAAAGTCCATGGAGAATAAGGGCACCTCCTCTCAGCTGCCCAATGCACTGAGGCTAGGAAACACTGTCACCACCGATAAATCCATGATAATCGAGAATTTCAACAAGCATTTCTCTACGGCTGGCCTCGCTTTCCACCTGGCTACCCCGGCCAACAGCTCTGTACCCCACGTAGAAACTTGCCCAAGCCCCCCCCCGCTTCTCCTAAATCCAGACAGCTGATGTCCTGAAAGAGCTGCAGAATCTGGATCCCTACAAATCAGCTGGGCTTGACAATCTGGATCCTCTCTTCCTAAAATTATCCGCCAATACTGTCGCAACCCCAAATACTAGTCTGTTCAACCTCTCTTTCATATCGTCTGAAATTCCTAAAGATTGGAAAGCTGCCGCAGTCATCCCCCTCTTCGAAGGGGGAGACACTCCAGACCCAAACTGTTACAGACTTACAGTGGGGCAAAAAAGTATTTAGTCATCCAACAACTGTGCAAGTTCTTCCAGTTAAAAAGATGAGAGAGGCCTGTAATTTTCATCATAGGTACACTTCAACTATGACAGACAAAATTAGAAAAAAAATCCAGAAAATCACATTGTAGGATTTTTAATGAATTAATTTGCAAATTATGGTGGAAAATAAGTATTTGGTCACCTACAAACAAGCAAGAATTCTGGCTCTCACAGACCTGTAACTTCTTCTTTAAGAGGCTCCTCTGTCCTCCACTCGTTACCTGTATTTGTTCTAGGTCCCAAGAAACAAAGGGATCTTCTGTTGAATCTGACAATTAATCTTAATGGTTGTACAGTCGTCTCAAATAAAACTGTGAAGGACCTCTGCGTTAGTCTGGACCCTGATCTCTCTTTTGAAGAACATATCAAGACCATTTCAAGGACAGCTTTTTTCCATCTACGTAACATTGAAAAAATCAGAAACTTTCTGTCCAAAAATGATGCAGAAAAATACTGCAATGCTCTACTTTCCGGCTACCCGGATAAAGCACTAAATAAACTTTAGTTAGTGCTAAATACGGCTGCTAGAATCCTGACTAGAACCAAACAATTTGATCATATTACTCCAGTGCTAGGCAAGGGCTGATTTCAAGGTTTTACTGCTAACCTACAAAGCATTACATGGGCTTGCTCCTACCTATCTCTCTGATTTGGTCCTGCCGTACATACCTACACGTGCGCTACGGTCACAAGACGCAGGCCTCCTAATTGTCCCTAGAAATTCTAATCAAACAGCTGGAGGCAGGGCTTTCTCCTATAGAGCTCCATTTTTATGGAATGGTTTGCCTACCCATGTAAGAGACGCAAACTCGGTCTCAACCTTCAAGTCTTTACTGAAGACTCATCTCTTCAGTGGGTCATATGATTGAGTGTAGTCTGGCCCAGGAGTGGGAAGGTGAACGGAAAGGCTCTGGAGCAACGGACCGCCCTTGCTGTCTGGCCGGTTCCCCTCTTTCCACTGGGATTCTCTGCCTCTAACCCTATTACAGGGGCTGAGTCACTGGCTTACTGAGGCTCTTTCATACCGTCCCTGGGAGGGGTGCGTCACTTGACTGGGTTGAGTCACTGATGTGATCTTCCTGTCTGGGTTGGCGCCCCCCCCTTGGGTTGTGCCGTGGCGGAGATCTTTGTGGGCTATACTCGGCCTTGTCTCAGGATGGTAAGTTGATGGTTTAAGATATCCCTCTAGTGGTGTGGGGGCTATGCTTTGGCAAAGTGGGTGGGGTTATATCCTTCCTGTTTGGCCCTGTCCGGGGGTGTCCTCGGATGGGGCCAAAGTGTCTCCTGACCCCTCCTGTCTCAGCCTCCAGTATTTATGCTGCAGTAGTTTATGTGTCGGGGGGCTAGGGTCAGTTTGTTATATCTGGAGTACTTCTCCTGCCCTATTCGGTGTCCTGTGTGAATTTAAGTGTGCTCTCTCTAATTCTCTCTTTCTCTTTCTTTCTCTCTCTCGGAGGACCTGAGCCCTAGGAACATGCCTCAGGGGGCTGTGCTGACATGATGACTCCTTGCTGTCCCTAGTCCACCTAGCCGTGCTGCTGCTCCAGTTTCAACTGTTCTGCCTTATTATTATTGGACCATGCTGGTCATTTATGAACATTTGAACATCTTGGCCATGTTCTGTTATAATCTCCACCCGGCACAGCCAGAAGAGGACTGGCCACCCCACATAGCCTGGTTCCTCTCTAGGTTTCTTCCTAGGTTTTGGCCTTTCTAGGGAGTTTTTCCTAGCCATCGTGCTTCTACACCTGCATTGCTTGCTGTTTTAGGGTTTTAGGCTGGGTTTCTGTACAGCACTTTGAGATATCAGCTGATGTACGAAGGGCTATATTAATGGCACCTGTTTGAACTTGTTAGGGAGTTGAAAGTCCGTGTTGCCCAGCAACAGCCCCAAAACATCACTGCTCTAGAGGAGATCTGCATGGAGGAATAGGCCAAAATACCAGCAACAGTGTGTGAAAACCTTGTGAAGACTTACAGAAAACGTTTGACCTCTGTTATTGCCAACAAAGGGTATATAACAAAGTATTGAGATAAACTTTTGTTATTGACCAAATACTTATTTTCCACCATAATTTGCAAATAAATTCATAAAAATTCTACAATGTGATTTTCTGGATTTTCTTTCTCATTTTGTCTGTCATAGTTGAAGTGCACCTATGATGAAAATTACAGGCCTCTCTCATATTTTTAAGTGGGAGAACTTGCACAATTGGTGGCTGACTAAATACTTTTTTGCCCCACTGTATATGAATCCTGCCATGCCTTTCTAAAGTCTTCGAAAGCCAAGTCAACAAACAGATCACTGACCATCACGAATCCCACCGTACCTTCTCCGCTATGCAATTTGGTTTCCGAGCTGGTCATGGGTGTACCTCAGCCACGCTCAAGGTCCTAAACGATATCATACCCACCATCGATAAATAAAAACAGTACTGTGCAGCCGTCTTCATCGACCTGGCCAAGGCTTTCGACTCTGTCAATCACCGTATTCTTATCAGCAGACTCAACAGCCTTGGTTTCGTTAATGACTACCTCCCCTGGTTCATTAACAACTTAGTGGGGGGGCCTGTTGTGCCACAGAGTTCAATTCTCGGGCTAACTCTTTTCTCTGTATACATCAGTGATGTCGCTCTTGCTTTGATGCCATATAACACTCCTTCCGTGGCATCCAACTGCTCTTAAACGCTAGTAAAACTGCATGCTCTTCAACCGATCGCTGCCCTCACCCGCGACCCGCCTAGCATCACTACTCTGGACGTTTCTGACTTAAAATATGTGGACAACTATAAATACCTAGGTGTCTGGCTAGACTGTAAACTCTCCTTTCAGACTCATATTAAGCATCTCCAATCAAAAATGTATTAAATCTAGAATCGGCTTCCTATTTTGCAACAAAGCCTCCTTCACTCATGATGCTAAACATACCCTCGTAAAACTGACTATCCTGCCGATCCTTGACTTCGCCGATGTCATTTACAAAATATTCTCCAACACTCAGCAAACTGGATGCTGTCTATCACAGTGCCATGCGTTTTGTCACCAAAGCCCCATATACTACCCACCATTGTGGCCTGTATGCTCTCGTTGGCTGGTCCTCGCTACATATTCGCCGCCAAACCCACTGGCTCCAGGTCATCTACAGTGGGGAGAACAAGTATTTGATACACTGACGATTTTGCAGGTTTTCCTACTTACAAAGCATGTAGAAGTCTGCAATTTTTTATCATAGGTACACTTTAACTGTGAGAGATGGAATCTAAAACAAAAATCCAGAAAATCACATTGTATGATTCTTAAGTAATTAATTTGCATTTCATTGCATGACAATCTGAAAAGCAGAACTTAATATTTGGTACAGAAACCATTGTTTGCAATTACAGAGATCATACATTTCCTGTAGTTCTTGACCAGGTTTGCACACACTGCAGCAGGGATTTTGGCCCACTCCTCCATAAAGACCTTCTCCAGATCCTTCAGGGCTGTCGCTGGGCGATACAGACTTTCAGCTCCCTCCAAAGATGTTCTATTGGGTTCAGGTCTGGAGACTGGCTAGGCCACTCCAGGACCTTGAGATGCTTCTTACGGAGCCACTCCTTAGTTGCCCTGGCTGTGTGTTTCGGGTCATTGTCATGCTGGAAGACCCAGCCACGACCCATCTTCAATGCTCTTACTGAGGGAAGGAGGTTGTTGGCCAAGATCTCGCGATACATGGCCCCATCCATCCTCCTCTCAATACGGTGCAGTCATCCTGTCCCCTTTGCAGAAAAGCATCCCCATAGAATGTGGTTTCCACCTCCATGCTTCACGGTTGGGATAGTGTTCTTGGGGTTGTACTCATCCTTCTTCTTTCTCCAAACACGGCGAGTGAAGTTTAGACCAAAAAGCTGTATTTTTGTCTCAACAGACCACATGACCTTCTCCCATTCCTCCTCTGGATAATCCAGATGGTCATTGGCAAACTTCAGACGAGCCTGGACATGCGCTCGCTTGAGCAGGGGGACCTTGCGTGCGCTGCAGGATTTTAATCCATGACGGCGTATTGTGTTACTAATGGTTTTCTTTGAGACTGTGGTCCCAGCTCTCTTCAGGTCATTGACCAGGTCCTGCCGTGTAGTTCTGGGCTGATCCCTCACCTTCCTCATGATCATTGAAGCCCCACAACGTGATATCTTGCATGGAGCCCCAGACCGAGGGTGATTGACCGTCATCTTGAACTTCTTCCATTTTCTAATAATTGCGCCAACATTTGTTGCCTTCTCACCAAGCTGCTTGCCTATTGTCCTGTAGCCCATCCCAGCCTTGTGCAGGTCTACAATTTTATCCCTGATGTCCTTACACAGCTGTCTGGTCTTGGCCATTGTAGAGAGGTTGGAGTCTGTTTGATTGAGTACAGATCAGGAGGGATTCTTAAAGAAAAACTAACAGGTCTGTGAGAGCAGGAATTCTTTCTGGTTGGTAGGTGATCAAATACTTATGTCATGCAATAAAATGCAAATGAATTACTTAAAAATCATACAATTTAATTTTCTGGATTTTTGTTTTAGATTCCGTCTCTCACATGATAAAAATTACAGACCTCTACATGCTTTGTAAGTAGGAAAACCTGCAAAATCGGCAGTGTATCAAACACTTGTTCGCCCCACTGTATGTCTTTGCTAGGTAAAGCTCCGCCTTATCTCAGCTCACTGGTCACCATATCAACACCCACCGTAGCGCGTGCTCCAGCAGGTATATTTCACTGGTCATCCCAAAAGCCAACACCTCCTTTGGCTGACTTTCCTTCCAGTTCTCTGCTGCCAATGACTGGAACGAATTGCAAAAATCACTGAAGTTGGAGACTTATCTCCCTCACTAACTTCACGCATCTGCTGTCAGAGCAGCTTACCAATCGCCGCAGCTGTACACAGCCTATCTATAAATAGCCCATCCAAACTACTACCTACCTCATCCCCATATTTGTTTTTTAGTTTTTTTCTGCTCTTTTGCACACCAGTATTTCTACTTGCACATCCTAATCTGCACATCCTAATCTGCACATCCTAATCTGCACAATTGAATTGCTACATTGTAATTACTTCACCACTATGGCCTATTTATTGCTTACTTAACTTGCACACTGTATACAGATTTTCTATTGTGTTATTGACTGTATGTTTGTTTATCCCATGTGTAACTCTGTGTTGTTGTTTTTGTCGCACTGCTTTGCTTTATCTTGGCCAGGTCGCAGTTGTAAATGAGAACTTGTTCTCAACTGGCCTAACTGGTTAAATAAAGGTGATTTTTATTTTTTATAAATGAACATTACTTTTTAATTTACATTTCTATACATGAGAGCACTGCTTTTCAATGGTTTCCAGCCAGTTGTTTTCTATGTCTAAATCCCAAATGTCACCCTAATCCTTGTTGTGCACTACATTTGAACACAGCCTTATAGACCCAAAAGTAATGTACTATATAGGGAATATGCTGCATTTGGGATGCATGCTACATCTCCGTTTCTCCCTAGTGAGTCACCTGAAGACATGCTCTCCTAGTCTAGTACACACATTCCATCAACATGAACTGAGTCTCTGTACATTTCTATCTGCGTGAGAGCAAGGCCGTAGTCACTAAGACGAAACTAAATCAAATGGGCTGAAACAGGGAGGGACTATCTCAACTTGTCCAACAAGAAATGCTTGTTTTCCATTGCAAAACATTTGGCTAAGTTTGTCACGCCCTGACCATAGTTTGCTTTGTTTGTTTGTATGTTTTGTTTGGTCAGGATGTGATCTGAGTGGGCATTCTATGTTGTATGTCTAGTTTGTCTGTTTCTGTGTTTGGCCTGATATGGTTCTCAATCAGAGGCAGGTGTTAGTCGTTGTCTCTAATTGGGAACCATATTTAGGTTGCCTGTTTTGTCATTGTGGGTGATTATCTATGTAGTTGCTTGTGTCAGGACATGTCTCATATAGCTTCTTGTTCGTTTATTGTTTTGTATAGTTTGTTCAGTGTTCTCTGTTTATTAAATTCACGACAAATGACAAAGTTCAAGTACATGCCATGCGCCTGATTGATACAAAAAAAAATCCTATGGTGTATAACGTTTTGCTACGGTGCACATTATTTTGCTATGGTGTGTGCTAATGAATACAAGCTAGCTCTTTTTGGTTGTTAGGTCTAGTAATTGATTACCACATCACCCTCATAGTCACAAGTTCTACTCCTCCAGTACATCTATCCTCACACTAAAAATAATGTGATAGTCAGAGAGAGAAAGCTCTTCTAGCTGTGACTTTTACTGTGCTAAGGAGTATACACACAGTAATGAGATCAGAAGCCCTGGGGTATATCTCAATTTTAGTTCCTTGATTCCTCACATTCTCCCTCCTCAAAGCACATGGTGCGGAAGATCTGAAGTTCCTCCCCTCTCTCTTCTCCCATGCGTTTTGTGAAGGAGGCAGGGAGAGAGGACACAAGGAGTCAAGATCAGTTTGTTTCCTCAGATAGTGGATTTTAAACCCTATACATTTTCAAAGATTTCATTTAAAAAAAAAGTTACTTTGTCATTGAATATCTAGTCAAGAGAATAGCAATGCTGTTTGTTGTTTGGTAAACAGAGCCATCAGATGGACAGGTTAATGATGGTTGAAAGATCAAATCATTGTGAACAATAAATGTATAGAGAAAATCATCACGTACAGTATCCGTCAAAAGTTTGGACACCTACTCATTCCAGGGTCTTTCTTCATTTTTACTTTTTTCTACATTGAAAAATAATCATCATGTCCAATCAATTGAATTTACCACAGGTGGACTCCAATCAAGATGTAGAAACATCTCAAGGATGATCAATGGAAACAAGAGGCTAATTTCGAGTCTCATAGCAAAGGGTCTGAATACTAATGTAAATAAGGAATTTCTGGTTTTAAATTTTTAATACATTTGCAAATATTTCAAAAAAACATTCTGGGGTATTGTGAAAGATGTACGGAGCAAAAGACAGAGAGATCCTTGATGAAATCCTTCTCCAGAGCACTTAGAACCTCAGACAGGGGAGAAGGTTCATCTTCCAAAAGCACAACGACCCTTAGCACACAGCCAAGACAACTCAAGAGAAGCTTCGAGACAAGTCTCTGAATGTCCTTAAGTGTGCCAACCAGAGCCCGGACTTGAATCTGATCGAACATCTCTGGAGAGATGCTTCAACAAAGTACTAAGTAAAGCGTTTGAATACTTATGTAAATGTGATATATAATAATAGTTTATTATTTAGCATAAAGGACGAAAATATAATATGAAACATAGAGTTTATTAGGTATACAGAAGAAATATAGCATCAGTGGACATTAGCAGCGGACCTCACCCAGACACTCAGATCAATAGTAACAGCCAATGTGTGGTGCTCAATGTAGGCCTATATTCCATGAGACTATTGAAAAAATCATGCAGGGCTTGACATTAACCGGTTCATCCACTTGTCCTTCAGACAAGGAGGTGTCTGAACATGTTTTTGTGTTGTTTGATGTAAGAAATCACTTGACAAAAGAAAATTATTGGTTTGGAGCACCAGTGTTTTACGGTGTTATACACAGTTAAACAGTTATATAGGGGAGTGGGGGTTTTGTACTGTAATACAGTATTAATACAGTAGCAGTTCACCTGTTCAGAGTCTTTAGTTGTGTCTGAGGAGGGGATCAGTGTTGTCTTGTCCTCATCCAGTGTTCTGCAAGAACACAAAGAAACAAACAGCCAGGTGATTCAGAGCATCCATAACTGTGAAACTGAAATGACAACATGACTTTTGAATGTACCTTTGTAAAGACATTGATTGAATTGAGAGAGAGAGAGAGAGAGAGAGAGAGAGAGAGAGAGAGAGAGAGAGAGAGAGAGAGAGAGAGAGAGAGAGAGAGAGAGAGAGAGAGAGAGAGAGAGAGAGAGAGAGAGAGAGAGAGAGAGAGAGAGAGAGAGAGAGAGAGAGAGAGAGAGAGAGAGAGAGAGAGAGAGAGAGAGAGTTAATAACAGGATTTCACTTTCAAGTGACTTCAGCCCAACTGTAGCCTACATAATACATTATCTACAATCAGATATTATAGAGCTGTCTTTTCAGTTGCTTGGTGAAGATAAAGGCAATGTAGAAAGAGCAACTGGATTAATTTGAGTTTTTCTCCCTCCTCTCTCACACACTGACAAACACCAGGTGTGAGGTGTAGGCCAGGTCAGCCAGGTAAAGCAAGAAGTTGATTGCGGTGAGCACGGCAGCCGTCACCAGTGTGGGCTGCTGCCAGGTTCGGGGGTGTCACGTCCTGGCCATAGAGGCTTTTTATTCTCTATTTTGGTTAGGCCAGGGTGTGACTAGGGTGGGCATTCTATGTCCTTTTTTCTAAGTTTTGTATTTCTATGTTTTGGCCTGGTATGGTTCTCAATCAGGGACAGCTGTCTATCGTTGTCTCTGATTGAGAACCATACTTAGGTACCCTTTTCCCCCACCTGTTTTGTGGGAAGTTAACTGTGTAGTTGTTCAGGGCACATAGCCCAAAGCTTCACGGTTGGTTTTTTTTTCTTAGTTTTTTCGCCGTCATTGTTTAAATAAAGTTAAAATGTACGCTTACCATGCTGCACCTTGGTCCAGTCCTTCAGCCAGCCATGACAGGGAGTGGTTGTAACCAGTGTTCTCTCTAATATTTTTCAGCACTGAGCAAATTTCAGGTCTGCTAAGTGCAAACTTCAACATTGTGAAAATTCTGTGCAACTTCCGGGACGCGTTTACTGTGAACCCGGAGGCTGTACCTGCTTTAAATTAGTTTTAACAGTCGTCAAGTATGCTACAGTGGCTATTTGATCATAATGTAGGCCTACCAGAGTGGCCAACCATAAAAAACTATGGAGAAAATGCAACCTGTAACATTTTAACACGGAAATACCTGTTTTATCATTCAGCCCATAGTAACAGCCAATGTGTGGTGTTCAATGTAGGCCTATATTCCGTGAGACTATTGAAAAAAACATGCAGAGCTTGACATCTATCCAAGATGGCGTAGCAGCAAGACGCGTTTGTTTTTGTCCCGTGTAAATATTCAGATTTTATAGTTTTTTCTGTATACATTCAAATCTCTTTTTCCATTTTTTAATCAAATATACCTTCCTGCAACCTGCCTCACCCAACGTGGTACGGATCTGCTATTTTTCATTTGACCTCATACCCGGAAAATCCATCAGAAGTTAGCCTATGACCCTATGATCACTCGACGACACAGCTGATGCCTACTCGACTGTTCATTATCGCGGTACTTAATTTTGTTTTTCTGTCAGCCCCAGCCTCGAACTCAGGCCCTGTGTGTAGCTAACTGACCCTCTCTGCCCATTCATCGCCATTTACCTGTTGTTGTCATCTTAGTTGATTACCCATTGTTGTCTTAGCCATCCACAATCAACAACTGTGATTGCTTTATGCCTCCCTCTAATGTCAATATGCCTTGTATGCTGTTGTTTAGGGTAGCTCTCATTGTTTTGTTTTACTGCGGAACCCCTAGTCCCGCTCTACATGCCTCGGTTAGCTCCCTTGCCCCACCCCCACATATGCGGAGACCGCACCTAACTTAACTGGCGCTTCCAGAGATGCAGCCTCTCTCATCGTCACCCAATGCCTAGGTTTACTGCCACTGTACTCGCACCCTACCATGCCCTTGTCTGCGCATTATGCCCTGAATCTATCCTACCACGGCCCTTTTACTCTCTGTTCCGAACACACTAGACGACTAGCTCTTATAGCCTTTAGCCGTACCCTTATCCTACTCCTCCTCTGTTCCTCTGGTGATGTAGAGGTTAACCCAGGCCCTGTGTGTCCCCAGGTGCTCTCATTTGTTGACTTCTGTAACGGGAAAAGCCTTGGGTTAATGCATGCTAACATCAGAAGCCTCCTCCCTAAGCTTAGAAAGGCCACCAGAAATGTCCATTCCCAATTACAACATTTTCCGTCAAGATAGAACTGCTAAAGCGGGCTGAGTTGCAATCTACTGTAGAGATAGCCTGCGCAGTTCTGTCTTAATATCCAGGTCTATGCCCAAACAGATCGAGCTACTACTTTTAAAAATCCATCTCTCCAGAAATAAGTCTCTTACTGTTGCTGCTTGTTATAGACCCCACTTAGCTCGCAGCTGTGCCCTGGACACCATATGTGAATTGATTGCCCCCTATCTATCGTCAGAGATAGTACTGTTAGGTGACATAAACTGGGATATGCTTAACACCCCAGCCGTCCTACAATATAAACTAGATGCCCTCAATCTCACACAAATTATCAAGGAACCTACCAGGTACAACCAGAAATCCGTAAACATGGGCACCCTCATAGATATTCCTGACCAACTTGCCCTCTAAATACAGCTCTGCTGTTTTCAACCAGGATCTCAGCGATCACTGTCTCATTGCCTGTGTCCGTGATGGGTCCGCGGTCAAGTGACCACCCCTCATCAGTGTCAAACGCTCCCTAAAACACTTCTGCGAGCAGGCCTTTCTATTCGACCTGGCCCGGGAATCCTGGAAGGATATTGACCTCATCCCGTCAGTAGAGGATGCCTGGTTGTTCTTCAAAAGTGCCTTCCTCACCATCTTAAATAAGCATGCCCCTTTCAAAAAATGTAGAACTAAGAACAGATATAGCCCTTGGTTCACTCCACACTTGACTGCCCTTGACCAGCACAAAAATAACCTGTAGGGCACTGCACTAGCTTTGAAAAGTCCCCGTGATATGCAACTTTTCAGGGAAGTCAGGAACCAACATACACAGTCAGTAAGGAAAGCAAAGGCTAGCTTTTTCAAACAGAAATTTGCATTCTGCAGCAATAATTCCAAAAGCGTTTGAGACACTGTAAAGTCCATGGAGAATAAGGGCACCTCCTCTCAGCTGCCCAATGCACTGAGGCTAGGAAACACTGTCACCACCGATAAATCCATGATAATCGAGAATTTCAACAAGCATTTCTCTACGGCTGGCCTCGCTTTCCACCTGGCTACCCCGGCCAACAGCTCTGTACCCCACGTAGAAACTTGCCCAAGCCCCCCCCCCGCTTCTCCTAAATCCAGACAGCTGATGTCCTGAAAGAGCTGCAGAATCTGGATCCCTACAAATCAGCTGGGCTTGACAATCTGGATCCTCTCTTCCTAAAATTATCCGCCAACACTGTCGCAACCCCAAATACTAGTCTGTTCAACCTCTCTTTCATATCGTCTGAAATTCCTAAAGATTGGAAAGCTGCCGCGGTCATCCCCCTCTTCGAAGGGGGAGACACTCCAGACCCAAACTGTTACAGACTTACAGTGGGGCAAAAAAGTATTTAGTCATCCAACAACTGTGCAAGTTCTTCCAGTTAAAAAGATGAGAGAGGCCTGTAATTTTCATCATAGGTACACTTCAACTATGACAGACAAAATTAGAAAAAAAATCCAGAAAATCACATTGTAGGATTTTTAATGAATTAATTTGCAAATTATGGTGGAAAATAAGTATTTGGTCACCTACAAACAAGCAAGAATTCTGGCTCTCACAGACCTGTAACTTCTTCTTTAAGAGGCTCCTCTGTCCTCCACTCGTTACCTGTATTTGTTCTAGGTCCCAAGAAACAAAGGGATCTTCTGTTGAATCTGACAATTAATCTTAATGGTTGTACAGTCGTCTCAAATAAAACTGTGAAGGACCTCTGCCTTAGTCTGGACCCTGATCTCTCTTTTGAAGAACATATCAAGACCATTTCAAGGACAGCTTTTTTCCATCTACGTAACATTGAAAAAATCAGAAACTTTCTGTCCAAAAATGATGCAGAAAAATACTGCAATGCTCTACTTTCCGGCTACCCGGATAAAGCACTAAATAAACTTTAGTTAGTGCTAAATACGGCTGCTAGAATCCTGACTAGAACCAAACAATTTGATCATATTACTCCAGTGCTAGCCTCCCTACACTGGCTTCCTGTCAAGGCAAGGGCTGATTTCAAGGTTTTACTGCTAACCTACAAAGCATTACATGGGCTTGCTCCTACCTATCTCTCTGATTTGGTCCTGCCGTACATACCTACACGTGCGCTACGGTCACAAGACGCAGGCCTCCTAATTGTCCCTAGAAATTCTAATCAAACAGCTGGAGGCAGGGCTTTCTCCTATAGAGCTCCATTTTTATGGAATGGTTTGCCTACCCATGTAAGAGACGCAAACTCGGTCTCAACCTTCAAGTCTTTACTGAAGACTCATCTCTTCAGTGGGTCATATGATTGAGTGTAGTCTGGCCCAGGAGTGGGAAGGTGAACGGAAAGGCTCTGGAGCAACGGACCGCCCTTGCTGTCTGGCCGGTTCCCCTCTTTCCACTGGGATTCTCTGCCTCTAACCCTATTACAGGGGCTGAGTCACTGGCTTACTGAGGCTCTTTCATACCGTCCCTGGGAGGGGTGCGTCACTTGACTGGGTTGAGTCACTGATGTGATCTTCCTGTCTGGGTTGGCGCCCCCCCCTTGGGTTGTGCCGTGGCGGAGATCTTTGTGGGCTATACTCGGCCTTGTCTCAGGATGGTAAGTTGATGGTTTAAGATATCCCTCTAGTGGTGTGGGGGCTGTGCTTTGGCAAAGTGGGTGGGGTTATATCCTTCCTGTTTGGCCCTGTCCGGGGATGTCCTCGGATGGGGCCACAGTGTCTCCTGACCCCTCCTGTCTCAGCCTCCAGTATTTATGCTGCAGTAGTTTATGTGTCGGGGGGCTAGGGTCAGTTTGTTATATCTGGAGTACTTCTCCTGTCCTATTCGGTGTCCTGTGTGAATTTAAGTGTGCTCTCTCTAATTCTCTCTTTCTCTTTCTTTCTCTCTCTCGGAGGACCTGAGCCCTAGGAACATGCCTCAGGACTACCTGACATGATGACTCCTTGCTGTCCCTAGTCCACCTAGCCGTGCTGCTGCCCCAGTTTCAACTGTTCTGCCTTATTATTATTGGACCATGCTGGTCATTTATGAACATTTGAACATCTTGGCCATGTTCTGTTATAATCTCCACCCGGCACAGCCAGAAGAGGACTGGCCACCCCACATAGCCTGGTTCCTCTCTAGGTTTCTTCCTAGGTTTTGGCCTTTCTAGGGAGTTTTTCCTAGCCATCGTGCTTCTACACCTGCATTGCTTGCTGTTTTAGGGTTTTAGGCTGGGTTTCTGTACAGCACTTTGAGATATCAGCTGATGTACGAAGGGCTATATTAATGGCACCTGTTTGAACTTGTTAGGGAGTTGAAAGTCCGTGTTGCCCAGCAACAGCCCCAAAACATCACTGCTCTAGAGGAGATCTGCATGGAGGAATAGGCCAAAATACCAGCAACAGTGTGTGAAAACCTTGTGAAGACTTACAGAAAACGTTTGACCTCTGTTATTGCCAACAAAGGGTATATAACAAAGTATTGAGATAAACTTTTGTTATTGACCAAATACTTATTTTCCACCATAATTTGCAAATAAACTCATAAAAATTCTACAATGTGATTTTCTGGATTTTTTGTTTCTTTTTGTCTGTCATAGTTGAAGTGCACCTATGATGAAAATTACAGGCCTCTCTCATATTTTTAAGTGGGAGAACTTGCACAATTGGTGGCTGACTAAATACTTTTTTGCCCCACTGTATATGAATCCTGCCATGCCTTTCTAAAGTCTTCGAAAGCCAAGTCAACAAACAGATCACTGACCATCACGAATCCCACCGTACCTTCTCCGCTATGCAATTTGGTTTCCGAGCTGGTCATGGGTGTACCTCAGCCACGCTCAAGGTCCTAAACGATATCATACCCACCATCGATAAATAAAAACAGTACTGTGCAGCCGTCTTCATCGACCTGGCCAAGGCTTTCGACTCTGTCAATCACCGTATTCTTATCAGCAGACTCAACAGCCTTGGTTTCGTTAATGACTACCTCCCCTGGTTCATTAACAACTTAGTGGGGGGGCCTGTTGTCCGGACCTCTGTCAGTCTCTATGGGGGTGCCACAGAGTTCAATTCTCGGGCTAACTCTTTTCTCTGTATACATCAGTGATGTCGCTCTTGCTGCGGGTCAATCTTTGATCCACCTCTGGCCCTTCTTTGGACACTGTGTTAACAAACCTCCAAACCAGCTTTGATGCCATAAAACACTCCTTCCGTGGCATCCAACTGCTCTTAAACGCTAGTAAAACTGCATGCTCTTCAACCGATCGCTGCCCTCACCCGCGACTCGCCTAGCATCACTACTCTGGACGTTTCTGACTTAAAATATGTGGACAACTATAAATACCTAGGCGTCTGGCTAGACTGTAAACTCTCCTTTCAGACTCATATTAAGCATCTCCAATCAAAAATGTATTAAATCTAGAATCGGCTTCCTATTTTGCAACAAAGCCTCCTTCACTCATGATGCTAAACATACCCTCGTAAAACTGACTATCCTGCCGATCCTTGACTTCGCCGATGTCATTTACAAAATATTCTCCAACACTCAGCAAACTGGATGCTGTCTATCACAGTGCCATCCGTTTTGTCACCAAAGCCCCATATACTACCCACCATTGTGGCCTGTATGCTCTCGTTGGCTGGTCCTCGCTACATATTCGCCGCCAAACCCACTGGCTCCAGGTCATCTACAGTGGGGAGAACAAGTATTTGATACACTGACGATTTTGCAGGTTTTCCTACTTACAAAGCATGTAGAGGTCTGCAATTTTTTATCATAGGTACACTTCAACTGTGAGAGATGGAATCTAAAACAAAAATCCAGAAAATCACATTGTATGATTCTTAAGTAATTAATTTGCATTTTATTGCATGACAAAAGTATTTGATACATCCGAAAAGCAGAACTTAATATTTGGTACAGAAACCATTGTTTGCAATTACAGAGATCATACATTTCCTGTAGTTCTTGACCAGGTTTGCACACACTGCAGCAGGGATTTTGGCCCACTCCTCCATAAAGACCTTCTCCAGATCCTTCAGGGCTGTCGCTGGGCGATACAGACTTTCAGCTCCCTCCAAAGATTTTCTATTGGGTTCAGGTCTGGAGACTGGCTAGGCCACTCCAGGACCTTGAGATGCTTCTTACGGAGCCACTCCTTAGTTGCCCTGGCTGTGTGTTTCGGGTCATTGTCATGCTGGAAGACCCAGCCACGACCCATCTTCAATGCTCTTACTGAGGGAAGGAGGTTGTTGGCCAAGATCTCGCGATACATGGCCCCATCCATCCTCCTCTCAATACGGTGCAGTCATCCTGTCCCCTTTGCAGAAAAGCATCCCCATAGAATGTGGTTTCCACCTCCATGCTTCACGGTTGGGATAGTGTTCTTGGGGTTGTACTCATCCTTCTTCTTTCTCCAAACACGGCGAGTGAAGTTTAGACCAAAAAGCTGTATTTTTGTCTCAACAGACCACATGACCTTCTCCCATTCCTCCTCTGGATAATCCAGATGGTCATTGGCAAACTTCAGACGAGCCTGGACATGCGCTCGCTTGAGCAGGGGGACCTTGCGTGCGCTGCAGGATTTTAATCCATGACGGCGTATTGTGTTACTAATGGTTTTCTTTGAGACTGTGGTCCCAGCTCTCTTCAGGTCATTGACCAGGTCCTGCCGTGTAGTTCTGGGCTGATCCCTCACCTTCCTCATGATCATTGAAGCCCCACAACGTGATATCTTGCATGGAGCCCCAGACCGAGGGTGATTGACCGTCATCTTGAACTTCTTCCATTTTCTAATAATTGCGCCAACATTTGTTGCCTTCTCACCAAGCTGCTTGCCTATTGTCCTGTAGCCCATCCCAGCCTTGTGCAGGTCTACAATTTTATCCCTGATGTCCTTACACAGCTGTCTGGTCTTGGCCATTGTAGAGAGGTTGGAGTCTGTTTGATTGAGTACAGATCAGGAGGGATTCTTAAAGAAAAACTAACAGGTCTGTGAGAGCAGGAATTCTTTCTGGTTGGTAGGTGATCAAATACTTATGTCATGCAATAAAATGCAAATGAATTACTTAAAAATCATACAATTTAATTTTCTGGATTTTTGTTTTAGATTCCGTCTCTCACATGATAAAAATTACAGACCTCTACATGCTTTGTAAGTAGGAAAACCTGCAAAATCGGCAGTGTATCAAACACTTGTTCGCCCCACTGTATGTCTTTGCTAGGTAAAGCTCCGCCTTATCTCAGCTCACTGGTCACCATATCAACACCCACCGTAGCGCGTGCTCCAGCAGGTATATTTCACTGGTCATCCCAAAAGCCAACACCTCCTTTGGCTGACTTTCCTTCCAGTTCTCTGCTGCCAATGACTGGAACGAATTGCAAAAATCACTGAAGTTGGAGACTTATCTCCCTCACTAACTTCACGCATCTGCTGTCAGAGCAGCTTACCAATCGCCGCAGCTGTACACAGCCTATCTATAAATAGCCCATCCAAACTACTACCTACCTCATCCCCATATTTGTTTTTTAGTTTTTTTCTGCTCTTTTGCACACCAGTATTTCTACTTGCACATCCTAATCTGCACATCCTAATCTGCACATCCTAATCTGCACAATTGAATTGCTACATTGTAATTACTTCACCACTATGGCCTATTTATTGCTTACTTAACTTGCACACTGTATACAGATTTTCTATTGTGTTATTGACTGTATGTTTGTTTATCCCATGTGTAACTCTGTGTTGTTGTTTTTGTCGCACTGCTTTGCTTTATCTTGGCCAGGTCGCAGTTGTAAATGAGAACTTGTTCTCAACTGGCCTAACTGGTTAAATAAAGGTGATTTTTATTTTTTATAAATGAACATTACTTTTTAATTTACATTTCTATACATGAGAGCACTGCTTTTCAATGGTTTCCAGCCAGTTGTTTTCTATGTCTAAATCCCAAATGTCACCCTAATCCTTGTTGTGCACTACATTTGAACACAGCCTTATAGACCCAAAAGTAATGTACTATATAGGGAATATGCTGCATTTGGGATGCATGCTACATCTCCGTTTCTCCCTAGTGAGTCACCTGAAGACATGCTCTCCTAGTCTAGTACACACATTCCATCAACATGAACTGAGTCTCTGTACATTTCTATCTGCGTGAGAGCAAGGCCGTAGTCACTAAGACGAAACTAAATCAAATGGGCTGAAACAGGGAGGGACTATCTCAACTTGTCCAACAAGAAATGCTTGTTTTCCATTGCAAAACATTTGGCTAAGTTTGTCACGCCCTGACCATAGTTTGCTTTGTTTGTTTGTATGTTTTGTTTGGTCAGGATGTGATCTGAGTGGGCATTCTATGTTGTATGTCTAGTTTGTCTGTTTCTGTGTTTGGCCTGATATGGTTCTCAATCAGAGGCAGGTGTTAGTCGTTGTCTCTAATTGGGAACCATATTTAGGTTGCCTGTTTTGTCATTGTGGGTGATTATCTATGTAGTTGCTTGTGTCAGGACATGTCTCATATAGCGTCTTGTTCGTTTATTGTTTTGTATAGTTTGTTCAGTGTTCTCTGTTTATTAAATTCATGACAAATGACAAAGTTCAAGTACATGTGCCTGATTGATACAAAAAAAATCCTATGGTGTATAACGTTTTGCTACGGTGCACATTATTTTGCTATGGTGTGTGCTAATGAATACAAGCTAGCTCTTTTTGGTTGTTAGGTCTAGTAATTGATTACCACATCACCCTCATAGTCACAAGTTCTACTCCTCCAGTACATCTATCCTCACACTAAAAATAATGTGATAGTCAGAGAGAGAAAGCTCTTCTAGCTGTGACTTTTACTATGCTAAGGAGTATACACACAGTAATCAAATCAAATGTATTTATATAGCCCTTCGTACATCAGCTGATATCTCAAAGTGCTGTACAGAAACCCAGCCTAAAACCCCAACCAGCAAGCAATGCAGGTGTAGAAGCACGGTGGCTAGGAAAAACTCCCTAGAAAGGCCAAAACCTAGGAAGAAACCTAGAGAGGAACCAGGCTATGTGGGGTGGCAAGTCCTCTTCTGGCTGTGCCGGGTGGAGATTATGACAGAACATGGCCAAGATGTTCAAATGTTCATAAATGAACAGCATGGTCGTATAATAATAAGGCAGAACAGTTGAAACTGGAGCAGCAGCACGGTCAGGTGGAATGGGGACAGCAAGGAGTCATCATGTCAGGTAGTCCTGGGGCATGGTCCTAGGGCTCAGGTCCTCCGAGAGAGAGAAAGAAAGAGAGAATTAGAGAGAGCATATGTGGGGTGGCCAGTCCTCTTCTGGCTGTGCCGGGTGGAGATTATAACAGAACATGGCCAAGATGTTCAAATGTTCATAAATGACCAGCATGGTCGAATAATAATAAGGCAGAACAATCAATCAATCAATCAAATTTATTTTATATAGCCCTTCGTACATCAGCTGATATCTCAAAGTGCTGTACAGAAACCCAGCCTAAAACCCCAAACAGCAAGCAATGCAGGTGAAGAAGCACGGTGGCTAGGAAAAACTCCCTAGAAAGGCCAAAACCTAGGAAGAAACCTAGAGAGGAACCAGGCTATGTGGGGTGGACAGTCCTCTTCTGGCTGTGCCGGGTGGAGATTATAACAAAACATGGTCAAGATGTTCAAATGTTCATAAATGACCAGCATGGTCGAATAATAATAAGGCAGAATAGTTGAAACTGGAGCAGCAGCACAGTCAGGTGGACTGGGGACAGCAAGGAGTCATCATGTCAGGTATTCCTGGGGCATGGTCCTAGGGCTCAGGTCCTCCGAGAGAGAGAAAGAAAGAGAGAATTAGAGAGAGCATATGTGGGATGGCCAGTCCTCTTCTGGCTGTGCCGGGTGGAGATTATAACAGAACATGGCCAAGATGTTCAAATGTTCATAAATGATCAGCATGGTCGAATAATAATAAGGCAGAACAGTTGAAACTGGAGCAGCAGCACGGCCAGGTGGACTGGGGACAGCAAGGAGTCATCATGTCAGGTAGTCCTGGGGCATGGTCCTAGGGCTCAGCTCCTCCGAGAGAGAGAAAGAAAGAGAGAAGGAGAGAATTAGAGAACGCACACTTAGATTCACAAAGGACACCGAATAGGACAGGAAAAGTACTCCAGATATAACAAACTGACCCTAGCCCCCCGACACATAAACTACTGCAGCATAAATACTGGAGGCTGAGACAGGAGGGGTCAGGAGACATTGTGGCCCCATCCGAGGACACCCCCGGACAGGGCCAAACAGGAAGGATATAACCCCACCCACTTTGCCAAAGCACAGCCCCCACACCACTAGAGGCATATCGTCAACCACCAACTTACCATCCTGAGACAAGGCTGAGTATAGCCCACAAAGATCTCCGCCATGGAACAACCCAAGGGGGGGCACCAACTCGGACTGGATGACCACATCAGTGAATCAACTCACTCAGGTGACGCACCCCTTCCAGGAATGGCATGAGAGAGCCCCAGTAAGCCAGTGACTCAGCCCCTGTAATAGGGTTAGAGGCAGAGAATCCCAGTGGAAAGAGGGGAACCGGCCAGGCAGAGACAGCAAGGGCGGTCCGTTGCTCCAGAGCCTTTCCGTTCACCTTCCCACTCCTGGGCCAGACTACACTCAATCATATGACCCACTGAAGAGATGAGTCTTCAGTAAAGACTTGAAGGTTGAGACCGAGTTTGCGTCTCTGACATGGGTAGGCAGACCGTTCCATAAAAATGGAGCTCTATAGGAGAAAGCCCTGCCTCCAGCTGTTTGATTAGAATTTCTAGGGACAATTAGGAGGCCTGCGTCTTGTGACCGTAGCGTACATGTAGGTATGTACGGCATGACCAAATCAGAGAGATAGGTAGGAGCAAGCCCATGTAATGCTTTGTAGGTTAGCAGTAAAACCTTGAAATCAGCCCTTGCTTTGACAGGAAGCCAGTGTAGAGAGGCTAGCACTGGAGTAATATGATCAATTTTTTTTGGTTCTAGTCAGGATTCTAGCAGCCGTATTTAGCACCAACTGAAGTTTATTTAGTGCTTTATCTGGGTAGCCGGAAAGTAGAGCATTGCAGTAGTCTAACCTAGAAGTGACAAAAGCATGGATTAATTTTTCTGCATCATTTTTGGACCGAAAGTTTCAGATTTTTGCAATGTTACGTAGATGGAAAAAAGCTGTCCTTGAAATGGTCTTGATATGTTCTTCAAAATAGAGATCAGGGTCCAGAGTAACGCCGAGGTCCTTCACAGTTTTATTTGAGACGACTGTACAACCATTAAGATTAATTGTCAGATTCAACAGATCTCTTTGTTTCTTGGGACCTAGAACAAACATCTCTGTTTTGTCCGAGTTTAAAAGTAGAAAGTTTGCAGCCATCCACTTCCTTATGTCTGAAACACTTGCTTCTAGCAAGGGCAATTTTGGGGCTTCACCATGTTTCATTGAAATGTACAGCTGTGTGTCATCCGCATAGCAGTGAAAGTTAACATTATATTTTCGAACATCCCCAAGGGGTAAAATATATAGTGAAAACAATTGTGGTCCTAAAACGGAACCTTGAGGAACACCGAAATTTACAGTTGATTTGTCAGAGGACAAACCATTCACAAAGACAAACTGATATCTTTCCGACAGATAAGATCTAAATCAGGCCAGAACTTGTCCGTGTAGACCAATTTGGGTTTCCATTCTCTCCAAAAGAATGTGGTGATCGATGGTATCAAAAGCAGCACTAAGGTCTAGGAGCACGAGGACAGATGCAGAGCCTCGGTCCGATGCCATTAAAATGTCATTTACCACCTTCACAAGTGCCGTCTCAGTGCTATGATGGGGTCTAAAACCAGACTGAAGCATTTTGTATACATTGTTTGTCTTCAGGAAGGCAGTAAGTTGCTGCGCAACAGCCTTTTCTAACATTTTTGAGAGGAATGGAAGATTCGATATAGGCCAATAGTTTTTAATATTTTCTGGGTCAAGGTTTGGCTTTTTCAAGAGAGGCTCTATTACTGCCACTTTTAGTTAGTTTGGTACACATCCGGTGGATAGAGAGCCGTTTATTATGTTCAACATAGGAGGGCCAAGCACAGGAAGCAGCTCTTTTAGTAGTTTAGTTGGAATAGGGTCTAGTATGCAGCTTGAAGGTTTAGAGGCCATGATTATTTTCATCATTGTGTCAAGAGATATAGTACTAAAACACTTGAGCGTCTCTCTTGATCCTAGGTCCTGGGAGAGTTGTGCAGACTCAGGACAACTGAGCTTTGAAGGAATACGCAGATTTAAAGAGGAGTCCGTAATTTGCTTTCTAATAATCATAGTCTTTTCCTCAAAGAAGTTCATGAATTTATCACTGCTAAAGTGAAAGTCATCCTCTCTTGGGGAATGCTGCTTTTTAGTTATCTTTGCGACAGTATCAAAAAGGAATTTCGGATTTTTCTTATTTTCCTCAATTAAGTTAGAAAAATAGGATGATCGAGCAGCAGTAAGGGCTCTTCGGTACTGCACGGTACTGTCTTTCCAAGCTAGTCGGAAGAATTCCAGTTTGGTGTGGCGCCATTTCCGTTCCAATTTTCTGGAAGCTTGCTTCAGAGCTCGGGTATTTTCTGTGTACCAGGGAGCTAGTTTCTTATGATAAATGTTTTTCGTTTTTAGGGGTGCAACTGCATCTAGGGTATTGCGCAAGGTTAAATTGAGTTCCCCAGTTAGGTGGTTAACTGATTTTTGTCCTCTGGCGTCCTTGGGTAGACAGAGGGAATCTGGAAGGACATCAAGGAATCTTTGTGTTGTCTGTGAATTTATAGCACGACTTTTGATGTTCCTTGGTTGGCGTTTGAGCAGATTATTTGTTGCAATTGCAAACGTAATAAAATAGTGGTCCGATAGTCCAGGATTATGAGGAAAAACATTAAGATCCACAACATTTATTCCATGGGACAAAACTAGGTCCAGCGTATGACTGTGACAGTGAGTGGGTCCAGAGACATGTTGGACAAAACCCACTGAGTCGATGATGGCTCCGAAAGCCTTTTGGAGTGGGTCTGTGGACTTTTCCATGTGAATATTAAAGTCACCAAAGATTAGAATATTATCTGCTATGACTACAAGGTCCGATAGGAATTCAGGGAACTCAGTGAGGAACGCTGTATATGGCCCAGGAGGCCTGTAAACAGTAGCTATAAAACGTGATTGAGTAGGCTGCATAGATTTCATGACTAGAAGCTCAAAAGACGAAAACGTCATTTTTTTTTTGTAAATTGAAATTTGCTATCGTAAATGTTAGCAACACCTCCGCCTTTGCGGGATGCACGGGGGATATGGTCACTAGTGTAGCCAGGAGGTGAGGCCTCATTTAACACAGTAAATTCATCAGGCTTAAACCATGTTTCAGTCAGGCCAATCACATCAAGATTATGATCCGTGATTAGTTCATTGACTATAATTGCCTTTGAAGTAAGGGATCTAACATTAAGTAGCCCTATTTTGAGATGTGAGGTATCATGATCTCTTTCAATAATGACAGGAATGGAGGTGGTCTTTATCCTAGTGAGATTGCTAAGGCGAACACCGCCATGTTTAGTTTTGCCCAACCTAGGTCGAGGCACAGACACGGTCTCAATGGTGATAGCTGAGCTGACTACACTGACTGTGCTAGTGGCAGACTCCACTATGCTGGCAGGCTGGCTAACAGCCTGCTGCCTGGCCTGCACCCTATTTCATTGTGGAGCTAGAGGAGTTAGAGCCCTGTCTATGTTGGTAGATAAGATGAGAGCACCCCTCCAGCTAGGTCCGTCACTCCTCAGCAAGTCTGGCTTGGTCCTGTTTGTGGGTGAGTCCCAGAAAGAGGGCCAATTATCTACAAATTCTATCTTTTGGGAGGGGCAGAAAACAGTTTTCAACCAGCGATTGAGTTGTGAGACTCTGCTGAAGAGCTCATCACTCCCCCTAACTGGGATGGGGCCAGAGACAATTACTCGATGCCGACACATCTTTCTAGCTGATTTACACGCAGAAGCTATGTTGCGCTTGGTGATCTCTGACTGTTTCATCCTAACATCGTTGGTGCCGACGTGGATAACAATATCTCTATACTCTCTACACTCGCCAGTTTTAGCTTTAGCCAGCACCATCTTCAGATTAGCCTTAACGTCGGTAGCCCTGCCCCCTGGTAAACAGTGTATGATCGCTGGATGATTCGTTTTAAGTCTAATACTGCGGGTAATGGAGTCGCCAATGACTAGAGTTTTCAATTTGTCAGAGCTAATGGTGGGAAGCTTCGGCGTCTCAGACCCCGTAACGAGAGGAGTAGAGAACAGAGAAGACTCGGCCTCTGACTCCGACTCGCTGCTTAATGGGGAAAACCGGTTGAAAGTTTCTGTCGGCTGAATGAGCGACACCGTTGAGTCTTCCAACAGCATTTCCTTCCAGAAACCGTGAGAAAGTTGTCCGGCTGCGGAGACTGTGCCAGGGGATTTATACTACTATCTGTACTTACTGGTGGCACAGACGCTGTTTCATCCTTTCCTACACTGAAATTACCCTTGCCTAACGATTGCGTCTGAAGCTGGGCTTGTAGCACAGCTATCCACGCCGAAAGGCGAGTACAGCGACTGCAATTAGAAGGCATCATGTTAATGTTAGTACTTAGCTTCGGCTGTTGGAGGTCCTGACGAATCGTGTCCAGATAAAGCGTCCGGAGTGAAAAAGTTGAGGAGAAAAAAAAAAATATATATATATATATATATATATAAACAGTAATTAAAAAATGAGGAGATCAAAAGCCCTGGGGTATATCTCAATTGTAGTTCCTTGATTCCTCACATCCTCCCTCCTCAAAGCACATGGTGCGGAAGATCTGAAGTTCCTCCCCTCTCTCTTCTCCCATGCGTTTTGTGAAGGAGGCAGGGAGAGAGGACACAAGGAGTCAAGATCAGTTTGTTTCCTCAGATAGTGAATTTTAAACCCTATACATTTTCAAAGATTTCATTTAAAAAAAAGTTACTTTGTCATTGAACATCTAGTCAAGAGAATAGCAATGCTGTTTGTTGTTTGGTAAACAGCGCCATCAGATGGACAGGTTAATGATGGTTGAAAGATTAAATCATTGTGAACAATAAATGTATAGAGTAAAAGTGTAGAGAAAATCATCACGTACAGTACCAGTCAAAAGTTTGGACACCTACTCATTCCAGGGTCTTTCTTCATTTTTACTCTTTTCTACATTGTAGAATAATCATCATGTCCAATCAATTGAATTTACCACAGGTGGACTCCAATCAAGATGTAGAAACATCTCAAGGATGATCAATGGAAACAACAGGCTAATTTCGAGTCTCATAGCGAAGGGTCTGAATACTAATGTAAATAAGGAATTTCTGGTTTTTAAATGTTTAATACATTTGCAAATATTTCAAAAAATCATTCTGGGGTATTGTGAAAGATGTACGGAGCAAAAGACAGAGATATCCTTGATGAAATCCTTCTCCAGAGCACTTAGAACCTCAGACAGGGGAGAAGGTTCATCTTCCAAAAGCACAACGACCCTTAGCACACAGCCAAGACAACTCAAGAGAAGCTTCGAGACAAGTCTCTGAATGTCCTTAAGTGCGCCAACCAGAGCCCGGACTTGAATCTGATTGAACATCTCTGGAGAGATGCTTCAACAAAGTACTAAGTAAAGCGTTTGAATACTTATGTAAATGTTATATATACGTATATGTACAGTACTAGTGAAAAGTTTGGACACATCTACACATTCCAGGGTTTTTCCTCATTTTTACTCTTTTCTACATTGTAGAATAATAGTGAAGACATCAAAAGTATGACATAAATATCATGTACATCATGAATCATGTAGAAAGCAAAAAAGTGTTAAACAAATCTATCTTTATTTTATATTTGAGATTCTTCAATGTAACCACTATTTGCCTTGATGACAGCTTTGCACACTCTTTGCACACTCTAGAAAAAGCTCAAACCAAGTTTATTCACTCACTGGGTTATAAAACTGCAAAGACAACAAAAGAATGTAACAAGCACATACAGTATATTTATACCCTCCTACTCGGAGGAGTCAACTACTTGCACATCTAGACAGCCAATACGTCTCTGTTGCTAAGTCAGGAAAATAATTGGTTCCTCTCATTGGTGTAGTCATGGCCCTGTCTGATGCTAGAACCTTTGTGCGCGTGGAAGTATATGTGTGTGAAATAGGCCTGCAACTTGTCACTTAATCTGACCTGACCTCGGGCCGAATTCCTCACTCCTCTCTATCCACAGCTGTCCTACCTTCTCAGTGACTGAACCCAGACTGTTGCCCTTTGCCTCCCTCCTTAGGAGGGATAGTATTTAACGAAAAAATGGTTGACAAAATGTAAACTTTCTGCTCTCTCTTGTCTCAGTCAGTAACTGTCCATACACCTAGTTCTTAACCACTCTTCATTGACCTCAACATATACATTTTTTTTGTACATGTACAGTAATCACTAAGTTATAGTCTGGTAACATGAATAAGTATATTTCAAGCTAGAATCCAAAACTATGTACTTTCAATATTATTAAATGTTTTGCAGCGTATATCAACATTTTGCTATTAAAATGTTGTTATAAGGAAACATATTGTAATTACAATGTTTCTACACAGTAACTTGTGTAGAAGGGAACTTAATATGAAGGGAAACACATTGTTACTTACTCAAGTAATTAATATGCAGTTACTATGTTACAGCGTGTTTTTGACTGTAGTAGGTGACATTTGGTAATACACTTTCTTGAGGGTTGGTGTATGGCCTGTTGATCGGATAGTGATAAGTTTGGATGCAATGGACTCCAGAGTCAATCTAGGACAACATTGTTACATCACTTTATAAAGAAAAGCATTGTAATTACAATGTTTCTACACAGGAACAAGCAACTTAATATAAAATAATGCATTATATTTACTTACGTAATTAATATGTAGTTAATATGTTACAACTTGTTTTTGACTGTAGTAGGTGAAGTTTGGTAAAACACTTTCTTGAGGGTTGGTGTATAACCTGTTGTTCGGACAGTGATATGTTTGGATGCAATGGAATCCAGAGTCTCCTGTTTCATGTGATATCAATTTTTTTTACGTGGAGTGACCCAAAAAACACTGATAGCAGCAAAACATGTTTATAACCCTGTTAAAAGAATGAAACAAATTAATTTGCTGTAAGATCATAGTGCCAAAGATATCGTATTGGTTAAAGGGACGACAACATCCGGTGAAATTGGAGGGCGCGGAATTCAAATAAAAAATTGTGTCTTACATCAATTGTGTCTTACATCATTCAAAAGCTTAGAATCTTGTTAATCGAACTGCGTTGTCCAATTTACAATAGGCTTTACAGCGAAAGCATAGCATGCGATTGTCTGAGGACAGCCACGCCACATCAACATGTTTTTCAACCAGCATAGGTGTCACAAAATCACAAATCGCGAAAAATAAATAACTTACTTTTAAAGATCTTCATCTGTTTCAGATCCCAATGGACCCAGCTACAAGATGAAGGGTTGTTTTGTTCGATAAAGTCCTTCTTTATATCCCAAAAAGTCTGTTTAGTTGACGCCAGTGATTTCAGTAATCCACTCGTTCAACATGCAGCCAAAGGAATCCAAAAAGCTACTGGTAAACTTCATCCAAACAAGGATAAATCCTTGGGTTTTCTAATATCTAAATAAACGATCATATTTAATATGGAAAGTAGTATGTTCAATAGGAAAGGAAAATAACGAAGAGAGCGCCCTCATTCACGCTCACCAAAACACTACTTTTCTTATGGAGCTCTCTTCAGAAAAAATACAATTACTTGTTCGTTTTTCAAAAAACAAGCCTGAAACCTTGTATAAAGACTGTTGACATCTAGTGTCAACTAGATTTAGCAATAGTTTTGCATTTGAAGTGCCTGGGAGCTCAAAAAAACTAAATTAGGTTGGATTTTCTTTGGATTTCCACCATGCTATATCAATTTTGTTATACTCACAAACATTATGTTAACAGTTTTAGAAACGTCAAAGTGTTTTATATCCAATGCTACCAATTATATGCATATCCTAGCTTCTGGGCCTGAGTAACAGGCAGTTTACTTTGGGCACGTCAGACAGGCAGAAATTCTGAAAAAGGGACCCTATCCCAGACATGTTTTAATATAAATGAAAAGTTGAGATTCTGTTGTTTTCGGCAAATTAGAGCTTGCAGTGGTAGCATGCATTTAAAGGGACGATATTGACCGCTATTTAAATTGAGGTGGCAAAGTACCCGGTACCGGGTGCTCCCGGCACCATTTCCTCTACGGGGTGCATGCTAAGAGTGAAAATATTACAGCTGATATATTAATCGGATGTCTTTGAAAAGTTGAGAGAGTACTTCATTCTTATTTTATTTACCCAACCAGTACATCCACTCAATAAAATGGAGGTACTTCTTTAAACTTTTTTCGGGTCCGATTGCCCCTTAGCCTCCAGACCTGCTCCTTTATTGTCTGCCACCCTTTTTCAATGTGTTGTGTGTGACATCCTGTGTGAGGAGTTGTTTGTGTGGTTGACTGTCTGGTGATTGTAGCCCAACCTATTCAGAGACCGCTCTTCATGAGTCACTCAGAATGGTGGAACCTGTTCACCCATGTCATCTGATGATAGGGATTAAGGTTACCTGTGAACTGTTTTCATTTTAAGAACTGCTCGCCATCTGTTGTGTTTGACTTCCATCATCCCAAACACCAAACCCTGTCTTCTCCACGTTGACCTCATCCTTCCACAATTGTACTGAAAGATAGGAACAAGTGCATATCGTTATTTTGTGATAGGGAGTTGGCCAGTGGTTAGTCAAGCCTTGAAATGGCAGGGCGATCAGGAAATCCATTGCTAATATTGATTTGCACCCCCTTTTGCCTTCAGAACTGCCTCTACAAAGTGATTAATGTATTCCACAGGGATGCTGTTATGGGATTTTTTATGAATAATGACTAAATGAGGTATATGGCACTATAACTGTCAAGAAGTCTACCCTGTCTTTCTTGTAGTGTTAAATAATGTTTGTTATATGGCATGTAGCTAGGAAGTGGGGGTAGAATGTGGGGGTAGAAATAGAACGGAGAGGAGCATTAACCTATGTTGGAACCGACCTGGATGTACATCTGTGGAGATAAGAGAGAGCCCCTCCAGAGCTCTAGTATCTGGGGGAGCCTGGAACAGTCAGCTGAGTGGTTATAAACTGTAGTGAGACTCATGAGAAAATCACTATGTTGGTGTGTATGTATGCGCGTATGTTAAGATGGTATAAAAGGAATGTATTTGTGTAAACTGCAGAGCTCTCACAAATAAATCAGGATCTGATCAATTGTGAGCTGGGAATTCTGTCTGTTTTATTTAAGACCAGAACTTTACAACCTCTGGGTATCAGACAGATAAAGATAATTGGAATTTATGAACATTGATTACACAATTACTTAACAATTTGGTCCTTCGAGCGGATTTCCAAAATCTGTCCCTGTCGTCCGAAGATAGCACGCCGAAAACCGTGCACGGGCGGGAAGTAGACCCGTAAATGAAAGACCTGGCTGCTGAAAATGGGGTTCAAAGAACAGACCGGTATAGATCTAAGGGCGACAGAGACGGTGACGGAATCTCACAAACATTGCTTTTCCCAGCCTACAAACAAGGTCAGTAAAACTTTATTTGCGGATTTGGGGAATTGACGTTCGGGCAACTCTTGGAGAAAAATGGTTAATGACTCTTGTGGGGTTTAGACGTTGGTTTTTAAAATCCATTGGGCATTCTGATCTGGTGACCTGTCTTTAGAATTTTGTGTAGAGAACCATGATATAGGTACTATTCTATGCAATTGGAAGACAGGAATTGGATTTAGGAATGGAAAAGTCCTCAGCGACTTAGGTCCGAAACGACTTAGGGTATCTGCACTACCAATGTAAACTAATTAATATTGAGATCTAAGGTGGAACCTGATCAAGACTATATTAGTGGGTCTGTAATAGGGGGCTATTACAAATGAATGTAAACTATTTGTGAACCTAGGGAAACTAACAGGAAGGAGGTATATACATAGATTGTGAGAATATACCGTACAAAACTCTAGTCATTGGATAACGGTGAAAAGCACACACATAAATAATAGAAGCACATACACCTAGATAGGGAGAATAAGCGTAGTGACTACAAAGTTAACTAGCAATGGGCATTAAATCCTCAAAGGAGATTCCGGAATTAACGGGAGATGAGTGCTAAATGAAGGGGAAGAAAGAGGAATGTCTATTTTTGTCTAAAGTGGAGAAAGAAGTATGAATTTGATGGAAGGTTGGACGTAGAGAAGTTGGGACTAATGATAAGACAAATACAAAAGGCGTGTAAGGACAAAGTAGATAAGCAGCAAGCAGAGGGGTTAGACATGGCAAGGGTGTGGTTAGCCGAATCGAGGAAGAGATCAGAGGGAGAAAAGAGGGGTAGAGAACAGCCTTTATCCCTCAGAAGGCTGAAGTCACATAATCAAAGCCCAAGGAGAAGGGGGGTCGAGTCAGAGTGGGTAGAGGCTGAGAAAGGAGAGAAGGTCAGTCAATATCCCCGAATTGCCTTACTGAACCCACAGGCGGGGGAAGAAGGACAGGAACCCATGTTAGAAGTATATAGGGTCAGTCAAAAGAAAGGGAGAGATAGATGCTTTAACTGTAACGATCCGGGTCATTTTTGCTAGAGATCGTGAGACTCTGGGTAAACACCGCAATAAAGGTGGCCATGATCACTGAGACTGTAAACAGAGAGAAGAGGTTGAGTCAGAGCATATGTCCGTAACTACTGGAGTAATTGTAGACAAACATAAAGGAGTTAAGGAGAAGGGACCTAAGAGAGAAGGGAAAATATGGACATGATCAGACAATATAAAACATTTAAATTGCAATGAAACAGGCCCGGGAGTGTAAGGCTCCCTGTAAACATTGTGACAGAGCAGGAGACAACCACCGAAATTACTGAGTACGGAAAGAGTGAGAGTAAGTTTAAAGAAGGATATCAGCAAGGGATAAATGATGTGTGTGTGAGATAGGTTCATTAACAAGTCAAGAGTCATAAGAAACGATAATTCGCTCATGTGTGAGACCTAATAACTTTTCAAGAGTCACAATAGTAACTATTCCTAAATTCTGATAGAAGAGAGAGAGAGTAAGGAGACTCATCGGCAGAGAGATGCCTTGACATTTAAGTTAGGGCTATTTTTTGGGAATTGTCTCGGTGCCGGAGTTTGCGACTACAGACAATTATAATAATAGGGTTGTTGGCGGGGAGGTTCCGTCATTCCGATAGTTATAGTGGTTCAGTGTTTAAATAGCTGCCTTCCAAGCTGGACACCTGAGTTCGGTTCCCTGTAAATGATCTGACTAAAATCTGAGTTTTTGATTGGAAACTATTAAACTATTTGTATGTTTTGCCTAGAAAGATACGGTGGCTAGTGTTTGTATAAGATATAAATTGAACGTTTTTAATAGATTGTTGAGGTTAAATTGAGAGACTATTCATTCAAAATAATTGCGAAGTGAATTTCGATGCAAGACGGTGTCTGTTGTCTAAATGATCTGCTTGAATAACGTATTGGGAATGGAGTCGTATTTAAAATGCTGAATCATAGAAGAGACAGTTACCTAAATCTAATGAATTCTAAATAATAACGAAGAGACAATTACGATAGAGTTGTGCCCATCGAAATGTTCTTATAAATTTAGCGAAGTACATGGTACGTTTAAATTTTGGAGTAGGGAAAGTTTGATTTTATTTTTACGATAGAATTAAAGCCAAACTCAATCCAAATAGGGGATATATCTTTGCCTAGAGGTAGGTTGAATTGTTTCGTGATTACGTAAAACAGCGTCATTACGTTGAATACACAATAACGTTACTCAAATGGATATGACCATTGTTCAGGTATACTCTTTTCTATACTTCTGGCAGTACAATTTTGATTGAGAGATGTTAATTGATGTTGTAAGTTCTATTCAAGATCCAAGATTTGTGATAAATTGGGTTTGGTTTATCGAACCCGTACTACTGCTGCTGCAGTTAGCCAAAAATGATTTGCAATTCGTTGAAAGTGGCTGCGGCCTGGGCGCCTGTTGTTGACATCCCTCAAAATGCACTTTTGTAGCCAGGCAATGAGGTTGTGACTGGGGGTGACAGAGAAAATTGTTTGTGTCATTTAGAGGGAAAATGCGTGCATTATAGCTTTGAGTCACTTTTCAAAAGTTGCTAAAAGTTCCTAATACATTTTTAAAAGGTAGCTGAATATCGTCAGGGTAGTCTGGAAAGATGCTAAAACTAGCAACAAAATTGCTAGGTGGCCATCACGGATTGGAGGCGTTCACTGGGCTATATTTAGCTATAAGAGAGGGAGGTCTGAATAGTTGTATCGTAAAAGTTTTGTAATAGTTCCCAGTTATGGATTTTGGTTTGATTGTTCAGGTAACACCAGTGAAATTTAACAGGAAGTTAAGGTATACTAACATTATAATCTGTTTTCATTACGAGGAACAAGGAAAGGTCCACAAAGTGGATTGCAGGTTAGTTCATTTTAAAAGGGACAGTGCACGCTAATCACAGTTGTGGGTATCTAATGGCAGGGTATTCCTATCAAGCATTTTGGGGATACTATTTGGAGAAAGACTGAATGAGTTACATGAAACATTGAGGAAATTTAAAACAAATTATTTGAGGGATTACAATAGTATTAACATAATTATTAGGTTTTGTTTGTAGTAAAAGTTTGGGTTTCAGGGGATTTCCACGTTTCCCAGAGACAAGATATCTTAAAGGGGTACACTCACATATGGAATATTATGAGTTTTAATTGAACACGTGAATTCTTTTGATAAGGGAATGTTCCGGGAATATATAAATTGCATAAAACGACTGTAAAAGGGTGGTATAACCTTTGACCTCTATCATGGCTTTCCCTTGTGGTCTGATCAGCCTCAGGGGAGGGCCATTTGGATAATTTGTGGTCATTTGTGATACTGATTTCAAGGTAAATTAATCATGATGGAGTTTATAGCTCTTGGACATAATTATAGTTTGAACCACAGAGGAGAAAGTGGAATTTAGGCAGGACAAGATATGGGGAGCGGGGGAAGAAACTCTAGTGAGGAAGAGGAAGAGGTTCAGGATTCTGTTTTTAAACATTGGCTATGAAGGTTTCGAATTGGCTATTATTGATTTGGTATTACAACCGAGAAAAAAAAATCCTATTCATCATCGATAATAAATAGGGGTATGGTACATTGAGGTTTGGACAGGAAATATTTTAAGCCAATAGGGCAGGAAAATATATGATAGAAAAAGTGATTTTATAAGCATTAAAATGATTAATGAAAATAAATATGTTGCAGTTCTTAAGGATGGTAAATTACTGTAGATAAGTTATCCCACACTATGCAACATATATTAAATTACTTTGGCCACACCAATGGCCAAAGTGAAATGGAGACAGTAGATACAGCTGGTTTGTTGTAATATAATAAAGACAGTAGGTCTAGCTGGTCTGTCATAATATAATAGAGACAGTAGATATAGCTGAAATGTCATAATATAAAATAGACATTAGATCTAGCTGGTCTGTCATAATATAAATGAGACAGTAGACCTAGCAGGTCTATAATAATATATTTAACCTTATGTTCCCTCTATATCTGTTTATTATACCTGTTGATGCAGGGCTCATATGTGAAACTATTCTAACTGAACATTTTCTTTCACAGTGACACTGACTCCGAATGGGAGCCCCCAGTGCCACGGTGTCCATCCCACACTGCAGCTGGTTCATCCAGCCGGACACCTGTTGTCTCAGCACTACTGGGGTATGGACCGCAAAAAAATGTCCCCATTCCAACTGCAATAAAGGACTACAACAAGAGCATGGGAGGTGTGGACCTGTCAGATGCACTGATAGGCTATTACAATGTTCTCCATAAGACAATGAAATGGTACAAGACTTTCTTCTATCATTTCATCGACATTGCTGTGGTGAATGCATTTATCCTACACAAGGAAATGGCTAAGAGTTGTGGAAAGCCCCCCATCTCACAGCTAGCCTTCAGAGAGCTGCTCATCAAGGAGCTTGCTGGCTACAGCACCACAGCACCACGTTCTGGCCCCTCTACCTCTGTCCCTTCTGCTCCTGCCACAAGTGATGTTCATCTGCCCAAATTTATTTCTGCAGGCATGGATGTGCCTCAGGGCCAAAAGGGCACAGCATGGAGGCGTCGCTGTGTTCTTTGCAAAATGAAGTCCCCCATCCCACCCCACATGCTTGGTGACCCTCTGCTTTACAGCAGAAAGAGACTGCTATGGCACCTGGCATCAGCAGCACAATATTGTGTTGAGGACTGAGGGTCTTCCAAATATTGAAAGTGTTATTTTGTAAATGTTTATAATTTTTTTTAATGTTTTTTTCTCCATTTTTTGGGGGATGGTGTGTTAGAATACCATTTTGGTATTTTGTATATAGTTCCATTCAAAATGTATAACTTCACCAATTTGGCCACTTGGGTACATTTGGGCTACTTGTGTGCGACACCTGGGTGACTTCATGATAAATGTCATGTAGCCCACTCATTTTGGAAGTTATCATTCTGAAAGTTTGCACAAGTACTGTTGCCCTCTTATGTTTTTCACTGAAATTGTCCCCATCATCTTATCTGAATGTTTGTTTTGTCTTGTTCATTTTAAAGATGATACAACAATAAAAATGAAAAAACGTATGTTTTTTTCATCGTATTATCTAAACCAGATATATTGTGTTATATTCTCCTACATTCAATTCACATTTACACAAACTTCAGAATGTTTTCTTTCAAATGAAACTAAGAATATGCATATCCTTGGTTCTGGGCCTGAGCTACAGGCAGTTATATTTGGGTATGTCTTCAGGTGGAAATTGAAAAAAGTAGGGGGGTAGCTGTAAGAGGTTGGAAGTGATTGAGGTGGAAACGGGTTATGGGGATTCTAACCTATGGTTAGAATGGATTCAGTATAAAGCCAGATCAGTAGCGAAAGAAGAATGTTAGGCCTGCACCACAGCAAAACCTCAGTTGATAACCATTCCCCTTCCATTTGATGGAATTGATTTACCCAGGGGAATGGCCTGTATGGTAAAGCTGTTCATGAAGGCAGGGAAACCAGACAATGACAGTTGCATTATCTGTATCCCCATGTGCTCATCACATTCAGATTTCCTCCTTTCACAGTTACAGGAGGACATTATTATTGCATGGCTCGCTACACCACACACGGATGGGACATAGGGGAAGTAAGAACATAGAACTTGCCATAGGAAAGAGAATGTTACAACCGACAAGACAATGAGGGACTCGACCTGGAGTGGATGGAGTGGATGTCTGGTGATTTGTGGGGGTGTGAGACTGTGCCCTAAACCGCCTACCAATTGGACCGATAGTTGTGCACTAGTGCAGCTAGGCATGCTCTTTAACCTTACCCAGAGCCAGGTAGAAGAGTCAGGATCAGTCAGGATCTTTTGACAATAGAGTTTACATTGACAGCATTGGTGTTCCAGGGGGGGTGCCAGACGAATTCAAAGCAAGAAATCAGATCATAGCAGGATTAGAGTCTAGTATTTTCTGGTGGTCCACTCTCAATAAGAATGTGGACTGGATCAATTATATTTATTATAATCAACAGCGCTTCATCAATTATACCAGAGATGCAATAAAAGGATTGGCAGAGCAGACTGAAGCGACCAGCCTGATGGCTTGGCATAATAGAATAGCCTTGGATATGTTACTGGCTGAAAAGGGTGGGGGGTGTACGAGGTTCAGAGCAGAATGTTGTAATTTCATCCCCGATGACACAGCTCCAGACGGATCAGTGACCAAGGCCCTGGCAGAGAACTGGAGTAGATAATGCTCTAACAAATTGGTTTGATAGTGTGTTTGGGAAAGGAAAAAATGTGGGCAACTTTCACCTGTGTGACTGTGTTAGTTTTGTGCAGATGTGGTTTGATTCCGTGTGTGAAAGTTTTCATTTCCAGGACTCTGTAGAAATTGATGACTCAACAGATGGTGAGATACGGAACAATTCAAAGCTCTGACCAGTGGGATGAAGAATACAGACTTCCAGGCCTAGGAGAGGGCTCTGTGTCTTTAAATTACGAGGAGCCTATGTTTGATGAGACAATTTTTGATGTTTAGGTTTCCTTGTTTTGATGTTTAGACTTTCTTTGATGAAGATTATAACGAAAACCCTGATAAGAAGAGTTATGATTCTGATGTAGGCCTAGAACAGTCAATGTAAATACATATATTGGTATTTGTTAGGTTGATTTTGGAGAACAATAGATGTGTGATCCTTACTATTTAGTCAAAGTGTAGAGTGTTATCTAATAAAAATAGATGTGTGCTCGTGAGTATAATATTTAGTCAAAGGGTGGATTGTTATGGGATTTTTTATGAATAATGACTAAATGAGGTATACGGCACTATAACTGGCAAAGATTCTACCCTGTCTTTCTTGTAGTGTTAAATCAGTTTGTTCATTAGGAAGGTGTTATATGGCAGGTACCTAGGAAGAAAGGAATGTATGTGGGGGTAGAAAGAGAATGGAGAGGAGCATTAACCTATGTTGAAACCGACCTGGATGTAAATCTGTGGATATAAGAGGACAGGGAGAGCCCCTCCAGAGCTCTAGTATCTGGGAGAGCCTGGAACTGTCAGCTGAGTGGTTATAGACTGTGGTGAGACTCATGAGAAAATCCCTATGTTGGTGTGTATGTATGTGCGTAGGTTAGGATGGTATAAAAGGAATGTATTTGTGTAAACTGCAGAGCTCTCACAAATAAATCAGGATCTGATCAATTGTGAGCTGGGAATTCTGTCTGTTTTATTTAAGACCAGAACTTTACAACCTCTGGGTATCAGACAGATAAAGATAATTGGAATTTATGAACATTGATTACATAATTACTTAACAGATGCCTTCCCATGTTGACTCCAAAACTTTGAACAGTTGTGTCAAGTTGGCTGAATGTCCTTTGGGTGGTGGAACATTATTGATACACAAGGGAAACTTTTGAGGGTGAAAAACACAGCAGTGATACAGTTCTTGACACAAAAAGGTGTGCCTGGCACCTACTACCATACCCTGTTCAAAAGCACTTAAATATTTTGTTTTGTCCATTCACCCTCTGAATGGCACACATACAAAATCCATGTCTCAATTCTCTCAAGGTTTAAAATACTTATTTAACCTGTCTCCTCTCCTTCATCTACACTGATTGAAGTGGATTTTACATACATTTATTTAACTAGGCAAGTCAGTTAAGAACAAATTCTAATTTACAATGAAAGCCTAGGAACCGTGGGTTAACTGCCTTGTTCCGGGGCGTAATGACAGATGTTTACCTTGTCAGCACGGGGATTTAATCCAGCAGCCTTTCAGTTACTGGCCCAACACTCTAACCGTTATGGTATGGGCAGGCATAAGCTATGGACAACTAACACAATTGCATTTTTTTATTAGCAATTTGAGATCCTGAGACCCATTGTAATGCCATTAATCCGCCCCCTTCACCTCATGTTTCAGCATGATAATGCATGGCCCTATGTCTCAAGGATCTCTACACATTTCCTGGAAGCTGAACATGTCCCAGTTCTTCCATGGCCTGCATACTCACCAGACATGTCAGCCATTGAGCTTTCTTTGGGATATTCTGGAACGACATCTACAACAGTGTGTTCCAGTTCCCGGCAACATCCAGCAACTTCGCACAGCCATTGAAGAGGAGTGGGACAACATTCCACAGGCCACAATCAACAGCCTGATCAACACTGCCGCGGTGTATGAGGCAAATTGTGGTCCCACCCGATACTGACTGCTTTTCTGATCCATGTCCCTACATTTTTAAAACTTATCTGTGACCAACAGATGCATATCTGCATTCCCAGTCATAGGAAATCCAGAGATTAGGGACTAATTAATTAATTTAATTTGACTAATATCTAATATAATAATAATAATACTTTGACTAATTAACATGAACTGTAACTCAGTAAATTCAGTGTATTAGTATATACATTTCACAGAATATTAGAGTTAAGACTACTTTTACAATATATTTGCTTTTGTATTTCACTTTTTTATCAATCATCCACAAGAGGGCATGAATGCACAAGTAAACGGTTATAGTCAACTCATCCATACAACCTTCTTTCAGCCTTCCTTTCAGCCTAAAATAGTTTTTGAGCTCCCCAATGTGTGAGTTCGAGGGACAATCTGTGATTAGTACATACATTTTGGGAATCTTAAAGAATATAACTTGCAAATGCCTCGTGAGCTTAGTTGCCAATTGAGATTTTCATCAATCATTTTTAAATAAAGGTGTTGAAATGGACATTTCCTCTCTGTTTTATGAAGTATTTCTGAAAACACCTAGACAAAATAGAATGTTTCAGTGCTCAGTGTCCACTTTCACAGTGTGTGAGAAACACCTCAAAACAAAGAGATCATGAAAGGGATCAATAGGGTACATTCACTACAGTATATTAATTGTCATGAATTAACCCCAAAAAAGATAAAATCATTTTACAGTACAATTTCCAGTTTTACTCTTCCCATCCAGTAATAAATATGTTTGTCATACATTCGAACACAATGAAATGTCAGTGACAAAAACATATTTGATCATGACTAAATGCATGGGATGTAAGGCTATGTGGTATTTACAGGCCCAGCTCTGAGGGGGTTGCTAAAAGACCAGGAACAATTCAGCTTCATGGCTTATCCTCGAAAACCAGTTACTGGTTATAGTTTTTGATTGAATACTGTCTTCCTCATTGGGTCTCTGGTCTGTGGGAGTGACCTCACAACAGCTCTGCCTCTGATGTATACTGTAGGTAGGATTCTAGCTCGCTGTAGTTACAGTGTGTATTAATTTCATAACAGCACCTGTCAATTTGACTCGATTTGTGGGTGATACTGACAGTTGTGGAAATCTGTTTTCATTGAATCTATTTATATAACTGGTAACAGTGACTCTATTCTCATATTTACATACTGTCTCTGCAGTCTGTTGTCCAAGGCAGGTAAATGATGTGGTGAGGTGTAGTAATATAAGGAATTAGTCTTTTGATCCTCTTTCATGGTTTTAAAATGACAAAATATCAACCAGTGTGTATGAACAATGCAACTACTAATACCTCTACAACTACTACTACTACTACTGTATCACCATGTCCTACAATACATTTTACAAATATTACTGTTTCTCACCGTTATTCTAGCATGACTCAACAAAAAGAGAGATGTGTGTCAGTGCATCAATGTCATGGTGTTGTTGTCAGATAGTGTAACAGATCTCAGTAATGTGTTGCATGGAGAAGACATGTTGAGCTCTAGAACCTTCTTACTGAATAGTGTTTATTCCTCCTACTTCCATCAGTACACTCGTAACAACCTCATCATTACGAAACTTCTATTTGATCAAACAAGCAGCAAGTAAGCCGTTCAATTATTCTTTTTCTTTTTTCTTATTGCCCTCCATACAAAAACAGTGAAAACACCACATGATGGAGAAGACAGATTTTTGGGACATGTATCTGTCTCGTTTCAACTCTTCCTCTCTGGTTTCTCTCAGTCTTGCCCTCTTCATGTAGAGAGGATAGGTTAAGCCTGATACAGAGGCTATTCCTTTTGGGCTGTTGCCTGTGTATATTTTGTAAATCTAGGCTACTAACTTGATATTTTGTACTTTATGGTGTCTTCACCTACTCTCTCACAGAGAGAGAGCTCCTAAACCTACTCTCTCACAGAGAGAGAACTCCTAAACCTACTCTCTCACAGAGAGAGAGCTCCTAAACCTAGCTCCTAAACCTACTCTCTCACAGAGAGAGAGCTCCTAAACCTAGCTCCTAAACCTACTCTCTCACAGACAGTATGTCCCTATTCCACACACGTTTGTCACCTTTTTGACCATACAAAACAAAGGTTGGACCAGGTCAGTTGTTTGTGTGTGTGGGGCTTTTTGTGTTTTACAGAGAGATGAATGGCAATGCTCTTTTAGCATACTGTATACTGTAGTTCACGTGTCATGTTAATTTCTCCTTTACATTTAATCTATCTCTCTGATCACTACTTTCCTGGGTTATTTCTTTGAACAGTTGACAGACCTACCTTGTTTGTGCTGTAACGCAAGAACATTCACACACAGTTGACCTCCAAATAGCTCCTAAACCAAATGATAAATGTCACATGTGCCATGATGTCAAACCTTTGACACCTTTCCACCTTTCCTAGTGAAACTACAGATTCTACTGAAAATGTAAACATGACCGGGTATTGTAAATGCAATATTGACTTTTATCCAAAAACTCCTTCCTCAGATCTTGTCCACCCACAGAAAGACCACAGTGTTGCTGTGTCCACTCCTTTTACAGAAAGAGGAAGTTGACTTGAGATAAACAGGACATGCTAATTTATTCTGTAAATCTTTAAAGCATCTGTAGCTTTCTTATTCTGACTAAAAAACATTTGTGTCACAGCCACAGGAACTGTAGGGAACACAGGACACTAACTTTGGAACGTACTGTTCCAACTGCAACTCTCAACTTAATATAGAGTGTTATGTAGTAGGTAGTTTAGTGTTAACACACGGTTAGGCAATACACTCAGGCACAGGCTGAGGGCATGAGACGTGAAAAAACTACCTCAGCTCGCAGTCGGCTCAGTAGGAAAATAGTCTAGAGACGCTGCTGACACTGTTTGTGAGATGCTGGACAAAAGGCATTTTTTTTAACCGTCCATCGACTCCTGCCGTGTCACCCAAACAAACAAAAACAGTCCCTCAGAGAATGATCGAGTGCACAACTGATAAATAGTCGCTTATAGATATGTCAGTTATGTGGCTAGCTGCCGGCTGAGACTGAGCTTCAACTGTCTAATGAACAAGTCAACCACCAAACCCCTGGGAGGAGTTAGTTACTTAGCATGCTGACTGTGGTTTTGACATATTCTCCTAAGCAGCAGTGTGACAGTGAGAGGTGAGAAGAGCTGCGTGTGTATGAAGGGAGGGGGTGGCTGAAGATGTCCATTTCCTTTGTGGGCAGTGGCACAAATTAGGTTAGCTAGCTAGGCCTGCACATATATATATCTCAGTATACAGAGAAAGCGTTTTGACCATTTTTTGACCATTTGACCATTCAGCATGAAAAACCCAGCAGCGTTAGAGTTCTTGAAACAAACTGGTGTGTCTGGCACATACTACCAGACCCCGTTCAAAGGTACTTAAATATTTAGTCTTGCCAGTTCACCTTCTGCGTGGCACACATACACAACCCACGTCTCAATTGTCTCAAGGCTTAAAAATCCTTCTTTAACCTGTCTTCTCCCCTTCATCTACACTGATTGAAGTGGATTTCACCTGATTTAACCCGTTCAGTCTATGTCACGGAAAGAGCAGGTGTCCTTAATGTTTTGTACACTCAGTGTATGTCTTCCTGTCTGTCTGTCTGTCTTTCCGTATCCATCTATCTGTTCATAGTGCAACATGAAACAAACATCTGCACATTCTGATGTCAAACCACAAGATCTGATCTCAGATCTCTATTCTGGTTCCATTCCATCCTCCAATAAAGAGGTTGTAACTAATGTTACGGGAAACGTTCCCGCTGTTCTTAATGCCGGTCTGCACGTTGAAACTAAAACAATGTAACTAATAATGGCATCTTTATGTTTTCATTAATAAAATAATGATACAAATACTCTTTCAAAATGCCATTGTTTATTTGGTTATGGATCGATGATGAATTTGTCACGTTCTTTCAAAATCGAACCCAGAAGCAGAGCAGGACAAGGAGAGTAGGAAGAAGGTGAGTATTTATTTACAAGTGAATGTGAATGTGAATGGGTAGATATATCCAGGTGGCGTAGCGGGCAGCGGTGGTGAGTTGATGGGAGTAAATAGGTGGATCCAATGGGGTAGCGGAATCCTCCGACGACCAGGCGGGAATGGGGTAATTGATCCGGGTGAGTTACTGAAGACAGAACAAACGGAGGTAAGTTTAAGGCAAGCAATACGTAAAAAACAACAAAACAAATTCTATCCAACTTGAGGCTGATACTATGGCACAACATACTGTTCATGGCTAACGATCCGGCAGAGAATGGATGTCAGGTCAGAGCTCTTGAAGGGGAGAGGTGATGATCAGGACAGGTGTGCAGATTACTGATGGGATACAGGTGCGGGTGAACATCGATCTCCCAACAAGCTAATTCGCCCGGCAACCAGACAGGGTGCGTTCCAGGACACCGGAAACACACTCCAGGACAGAAACACAGGCAAACACAGACTCAGGAAGCGGGATTCGTGACAGCATTACTATGGGAATAAATATCACTGAATTACAGAAATATTTAAACAGAGTTAATGAAGGTAAACAAATTGTTGCTTACTGGAGAATACTCTTTCAAACACACGGTCACGTTGCACAGCGTCATTATGGCTATTAGCAGGTAGCTGGACAATAAACTTTCCTAGACGGAGGGTAGGGGGAGAATTCTATCGTCAAATGTATTTCTTAGTTCGGTTGGCTGTATAACAACCGGCTGTGATTGCTGCCTCCCATCCAGGACCTCTACACCAGGCGGTGTCAGAGGAAGGCCCTAAAAATTGTCAAAGACCCCAGCCACCCCAGTCATAGACTGTTCTCTCTACTACCGCATGGCAAGCGGTACCGGAGTGCCAAGTCTAGGACAACAAAAAAAACAGTCATTTTACTGTTGTTTTCATTTCCTTACTTACCTATTGTTCACCTAATACCTTTTTTTGTACTATTGGTTAGAGCCTGTAAGTAAGCATTTCACTGTGACAAATAAACATTGATTTGATTTGATTTGTTGCAATTTCACTTTAATCCACCAGAAAAGACAAAACAAATACAACAAAAAGTATTATTGTTATTATTACGTATCACATCCGACCGTGATTGGGAGTCCTATAGGGTGGCGCACAATTGGCCCAGCGTTTCTCTCCCTCTAAAAACAGCAATTCATGGTTTGGCCTTTACAAATACTATTTTGGCATTTATTCAGATTACAATCGCTCATTTTTGTTTTTTTGAAAATGAAATAACCTCCAAAATATTGTTATATATTATCAAGTTGATGGCACAGTCATATACTGTAGCGGCACCTACATAAAGCTGAGAGACTCACTCATTCATGGCTTCGGATGAAAATAAATAAGCACCTGCATTCTTTCTGATAGTCTTTAATAAAGAAATGTTTTGGTTATCCTGACCTGGACACCATGTACAGTATTATAATAGCCCATTATGGCTGTTTGCAGGACAATATACCTTTACCAACACCTCTCTGTATTTTGATACTTTGTGGATGGGGCCTCCCCAGTGGCGCAGCTGTCTAATCAAATGTTATTCGTCACAAACACATGGTTAGCAGATGTGAATGTAGCGAAATGCTTGTGCTTCTAGTTCCGACAATGCAGTAATAACCAACGAGTAATCTAACCTAACAATTCCAAAACTTCTACCTTATACACACAAGTGTAAAGGGATAAAGAATATGTTCATAAAGATATATGAATGAGTGATGGTACAGAACGGCACAGGCAAGATGCAGTAGATGGTATCGAGTACAGTATATACATATGAGATGAGTAATGTAGGTTATGTAAACAAAGTGGCATAGTTTAAAGTGGCTAGTGATACATGTATTACATAAAGATGCAGTAGATTATATAGAGTACAGTATATACATATGAGTACTGTAAACATATTAAGTAGCATTGTTTGAAGTGGTTAGTGATATATTTTTACATCAATTTCTATCAATTTCCATTATTAAAGTGGCTGGAGTTGAGTCAGTGTGTTGGCAGCAGCCACTCAATGTTAGTGGTGGCTGTTTAACAGTCTGATGGCCTTGAGATAGAAGCTGTTTTTCAGTCTCTCGGTCCCAGCTTTGATGCACCTGTACTGACCTCGCCTTCTGGACGATAGCGGGGTGAACAGGCAGTGGCTCGGGTGGTGTAGGTGTCCTGGAGGGCAGGTAGTTTGCCCCCAGTGATGCGCTGTGCAGACCTCACTACCCTCTGGAGAGCCATACGGTTGTGGGAGGAGCAGTTGCCGTACCAGGCTGTGATATAGCCTGGCAGGATGCTCTCGATTGTGCATCTGAGTGCCATTATAGGCCGAATTTCTTCAGCCTACTCCTTACTACCCTCTCCACCGCATCGCAATGCAAAATGCGTTGCTACAGATACCCGTGCCGGTCTCCACCGGGAGACCCATGAGGCAGGTTTTGGTTTTAATTTAGAATCCTCCAATCCTCTATATGTAATTATTGGCGGAGAGTCACGTAGTATTTTTCGATATACTGTAGGCCTTCCGTAGGCAACATGAGTCTACTAGTGTTGAGTAATGTGCTGTTAGAAGTGTGTATTATTTATTTAAATTGATTCCCAATAGGATTTCAAGCAATAGCAATAACTATTTTAGCATCGTTTCGCCATTCTCTGATAGAGGCATGGGGACTGTTCTTGATAAAGCAATGAGATTTTTATGTTGACTGAAAGGACCAGACATACACATGAAAAAGACATTATCCTGATACATCGTCCCACTTCTCACGAACCGGCTCAAAGCCCGTAACAAAGGGAGACAACGTGGAGATAAGGAGTAACAAAATATATATTTATTAACTAAAGCAACTAAGGAAAATATACAATGGTGTGTGTAATCAGTAATCAGTAGTGTAAGTGAGTGTTTTGCATGCATGAATGTGATAATGCAGGGTGTAAAGGTGCCAAAGCAAACAAACAAACGGCCACCAAGAAGCACAACACAATCTACAAAGGTGTCTGCATGGAGAGAGTCTCCTCCATGAATGTGGAAGAGGTCTATTTATCCTGTGAGACACCGGGCCCAGGTGTTTCCCATGAAGCTGACGACCCTCTCAACTCCGCCCACCGGCATCCTAATAAGGAAACAAGAACAAAGACAGAATACGGCAGACAGAGTGGGAGGGTCGTCACATTCCCCCCCATAAAACCGGGGACCGACAAGGACCCCGGAACAACATATCACCCTCTGCGTCCCAAATTGACACAGCCTCTGCGTCCCAAATTGATGAGGGGTTATGTGTTCACACCTCCACCTGCACCAACCAACCTCCACCTCCACCTCAGACCTCAGCAACCTTTGCGCATAGGAAGCAATATTTAAGAGGTGTGACGACCCTCCCACTCCCGCCGTATTCTGTCTTTTTTCTTGTTTCCTTATTAGGATGCCGGTGGGCGGAGTTGGGAGGGTCGTCAGCTACATGGGAAACACCTGGGTCAGGTGTCTCCCAGGATAAATAGACCTCTTCCACATTCATGGAGGAGACTCTCTCCATGCAGACACCTTTGTAGATTGTGTTGTGCTTCTTGGTGGCCTTTTGTTTGTTTACTTTGGCACCTTTCAACACCCTGCATTATCACATTCATGCATGCAAAACACTCACTTACACTACTGATTACACACACCATTGTATATTTTCCTTAGTTGCTTTAGTTAATAAATATATATTTTGTTAATCCTTATCTCCACGTTGTCTCCCTTTGTTACGGGCTTTGAGCCGGTTTGTGACACATCTCATAAACAACACACTAACAAATACATATCGGACAGTTTTTTTTAACTAAATGTGTCCCTCAAAACCATCTGAGTAATGAATGAGTTAGCTAGCTGACTGTGGTTTTGACACAGGCTATTACTGAGCAGTAGTGTGTGTGAAGACAGGGAGTGAGGAAGGAGGTGGGGGTGAAGATGTCTATTTGGGCTAAGTGGAACAACTGAGGTTAGCACCCTAGGCTTGAAGGGAGGCCTATAGTCAGTATCTATCTAGCTATCTATCTGCACATTCTGATATCAAATTACAAGCTCTGATCTCATCTCAAGTATCTATTCTCATTTCACCCTCCTTTTATCCAATAAAGAGGAAGAAACCAGTGTGAGTCAATGTAGCGAATCACAAGATGTTGGTCAGAAAATAAACTCGCAAGCAACCGTTACTCTTTTTTTCTCTCAGTCTTTGTACATTTCTGTAGAAAGCTTCTCTCTCTATTTCTCTGTGTGACGGTAAAGAGACGTGAACTAATCCGTCTGTCATCATATAGGAAGTAGAGGGATTCGTCAGAAGAACTGTAGTTCAGAGTTCCAGCAGGACAGAATGGAGTCCACCTTGATCTGTGTGTTACTCTGTAAGTACTGAGTGAATGTGTTTGTGTATGAACACTAATTACCTGATTTACTAAACCTTTGATGGAAAAAAGGAATAAGACAATCATGTAAATTAAGACAGTTTCATGTTTTAGCTTTTTAGTGTATTTTGTACCTATTGATAAAACAGTGCAAATACTTATTAGTAAATTAGACTAAAGTTGGATAGCAGCAAATATGGTATAGCTCCACAGATGAAGGATCTTAATTTGGTCGGTCTTTTGTTGCTAAGAATTGTCATTCACCACAGGAAATGCAGATGAGCTTTTTGATTTACATACATTAACTGAAAACCAACACATTATTAACAGTATTGCACTTTTCAAGTAGCCTACTTTTGGCCAGCTAATAGCCAAACCACCAATCAAGGAACATTATGGACTAAACATTCAAATCCGGTTGCTGCAGGATTATTTTGCTGTGACAATATAGTTTAAATTAATATCATATATCTGTATATGAGGTGGGGTGAATGACCATCCTATATTGAAGTAGCATCTCTGTGAGAACCTGAGCTTGTATAGCAGATGGTGTGGTGGTGTGGTGAGCATTTAACCAAGTCACCACTCAGGAACTAAAGAGTAGCTCTAACTCAGTGGTTGCTAAATGTGCTGTCAATGACAATGAATGCAAAATGCTATATTTGTTGGATGTGTTCTAGTATCAAGTTGTGATTGTTGTAAATGGTTGAGAGTTTCGTCACTACAGTTATAGTAAAGTGTACTAAGAGATTAAATGGTGTTTTGGCGTTTTTGGTCTCCATACTTTCTCTGTACCCAGAACGGCAGGTTGACGTTTATTGGGATTAATCTTTTGCTGGAGGCAGAGTTGAGCGATATCCACTAGACGGGCAAGCTGCAAAGTCTAAATTGTCTAAACATTAAAAAAAAGACATGAAAAAAACAAAAAATATTTATCCTAATTTAAGGTGTGGCATAAAGTTAGCATTGTGGTGAAAGTTAGGGTTACGGTCAGGGTTAGGTTTAAAATCAGATTTGATGACTTTGTGGCTGTGCCTGATAGTGACGACACTGCAGAGCTGCCTCCAGTGCATGAGTCATCCTAATACATGCAATGCTGCTGCAGAACATGTCAATGGCCATTTCAAGCTGCAGTCTGTAATTCACCGTGCCACTTGTTGTGGTATACGGCTGAGGAATGGTGCTAGAGTAATTCATTCATGTACTTTGTTTGTTTACACTGACATTGTTAACAAACATTGTCATAAAATAGCAGTTTATTTTGCGTTATCATGGGATAAGACAGTGGCACTATCCGTATGGAAAAAACACATGAATTTCACATGTGATCTCATGTTATCACGTGATCTTATGAGAAGTTACTGTGACAACAAAATTAAAAGTTGATTGGATTTATATAGAGCTTTTCTACCAACTGAGGTACTCAAAAAGCTTTACATAGTAGGGGGAAACTCACCACATCCACAAGCAATGTGTTGCATCCACCTGGGTGATGCAAGACAACCATTTCTGTGTCAGAACGCTCGCATATTAGTCTGTTTTAATGTTACTCCTGAATCACTATGATAAATATAATCATTTTTAATGTTACTCCTGAATTACTATGATTCATATAATAGGTTTTAATGTTACTCCTGAATTACTATGATTAATATAACAGATTTTAATGTTACTCCTGAATTACTATGATTAATATAATAGATTTTAATGTTACTCCTGAATTACTATGATTAATATAATAGATTTTAATGTTACTCCTGAATTACTATGATTAATATAATAGGTTTTAATGTTACTCCTGAATTACTATGATTAATATAATAGATTTTAATGTTACTCCTGAATTACTATGATTAATATAATAGATTTTAATGTTACTCCTGAATTACTATGATTAATATAATAGATTTTAATGTTACTCCTTTTTTATTTATTTATTTTTATTTATCCGTTATTATATCAGGTAAGTTGACTGAGAACACGTTCTCATTTGCAGCAACGACCTGGGGAATAGTTACAGGGGAGAGGAGGTGGATGAATGAGCCAATTGTAAACTGAATAACTATGATACATACAGTATAATAGGCTTTATTGAGTGTATTTTAAACAACGCTGAGATTTACTTTGAAGTCCTAAGTGTAGGAACACAGGTGAAATCAATCATTATTTGTGGCATCGCAGGATGATCAGAATGCTGTGAACCAAAAGGTTGGTTCAAAATCCCAGGTGAGGACATGTTAAATGAATGCAGCCCAACAGTATGCTCTTGATGGTGCTCCTGTATAATACTGTGAGGGCCCTCGGGGAAAGGCCACATTTCGTCAGCCTCCTGAGGGTAAAGAGTCACTGTTGTGCAGAGATATGTACCCAGAGGAGCTTTAAGTTTTTTACCGTCTCCATGTCATCCCCATTGATGAGGATGGGGGCGTGCCCAGCCTCGGTCCTCCTGAGGTTAGCAATCGTACACTTTGTTTTGCTGAAGGTGAGGGAGAGGTTGTTTACCTGGCACCACACCGTCAGAGTGCCTACCTCCTCCCTGTAGGCCATCTCGTCATTGTTGGTAATCAATCATACTATTGTCAAGTTGTCAGTTGATGATGATGATGGAGTTAGAACTGTGTGAGGCCATGCAGCCGGGGGAATACAGAGAGTACAGGAGGGGACTGAGGACGTACCCTTGTGGGGCCCCCATGTTGAAAATCCGTGATGAGGAGGTAATGTTGCCTACCTTCACCACCTGGGGGCAGCAGGTCAGGAAGTCCAGGACCCAGTTGCATAGGGAGGAGTTCAGTCCCAGGGCTGTGAGTTTTCTGGTGAGCTTAGAGAGCACTATGGTATTGAAGGCTGAGCTGTAGTCGATAAACAGCATCCTCACATATGCATTCCTCTTGTCCAGGTGGGTGTGGGCAGTGTGCAATGAAATGGCGATTACGTCATCCGTGGATCTGTAGGGGCGGTAGGCGAATTGAAGACGGTCTAGTGTGTCGGAGAGGGAGGAGGTGATATAGTCTTTGACAAGCCTCTCTAAGCACTTCATAATGATGGAAGTGAGTGCTATAGGTCGGTAGTCATTCAGATCAGTTACTTTCCCTTTCTTGGTCAAGGGGATAATAATAGACATCTTGAATAATAAATTCAGTAAAAATAAACAAACATATTGTAATCATGTTTGTCAAATTGTTCCAAATATGAAAGTTGGAAACATTGCAACTGCGTGAGGTTCCGGGGACATCCTAATGACTCATTTCTGTTTGCAGGGCATCACCTGTGAAATGTCATCTGAAATAAATCCACATGAGAAACTTCATATGAAGGGTGCGTTCGTAAATTCACTCTGGCTATCTACTCTGATTTCAGAGCACTCAACGTCTGAGTGTGCCAGAGCGCAGAATAACTGATGAATTTACGAATGCTCAATATCCGTTGAATATGGCAAAACATGAAAACACTCTGCTAGGGCAAGTAAAATGGTCAGTGTGAGGTGTTCTCTCATTTATATCTGGAAGTAGATAGCAAGCTAGCTATCTTTAGCCAGTTAGCTTGGGTGCTTGACTGCCATTGTGAAGTCAGAACTCTTGGATCAACCCTACTCCTCGGCCAGAGCTTCCAGTGTGCGCTCTAAACGCTCCGAGAAATAAACACTCTGAATTTATGAATGGACAATCTGACACTGCACTGAATTTAAGGCCACCAGAGCGCACTCTGAGCACTCTCTGGCACTCCAGAGTGAATTTACAAACGCACCCGAAATATCATCACATGTGAAGTGTTCCAAAACGACATGTTTTTACATGATTTCACACGTGAAAGGTTATATGATCACATGTGAAAGGTTATATGATCACACGTGAAAGGTTATGTGGTCACATGTGAAAGGTTATATGATCACATGTGAAAGGTTATATGATCACATGTGAAAGGTTATATGATCACACGTGAAAGGTTATGTGGTCACATGTGAAAGGTTATATGATCACATGTGAAAGGTTATATGATCACATGTGAAAGGTTATGTGGTCACATGTGAAAATCCATATGTGAAATATCATCACATGTGAAGTGTTCCAAAACATTTAATTTCCCACTTGTGGAATCATTCGTTTTTTCCATAATGGGGCGATTAAAAGTTATACACTTCAATGGATATGATTAATTGAAATGTGCAAACATTTAATTAGAAATCTCAGATTGCACCTTTAAAAGCACAAGACAGATGTGGTAACCAGTACCATGAATATGGCAAGTTGTTATTTATTTCAAGCTAATATTGGTGCAATGTGACTTCCTTTGTTGTAGTGCTGAATACACTCATCAACTCTGGACACTCTGAAGATGATGATGGTAGATATTTGTTCACTTCATCAAGCCTCCATGTCTTAATGCTTCATTCTATTTCTTTATTTGTGATTTTTAAAGTTGATTTTGGCTGGACATATTTTGAGTTTTTGTGTCTCGAAATAACATATATAAGGCAATTGTACCATGCTGGTTTGATTTTGTGCAGGAGTGTCGAAGGCTGTTCTGACCATACACCCCAACAGCTCCCAGATATTCAGTGGAGAGTCTGTCACTCTCAGATGTGTCATACAGGGGGGAGGAGTCACTGACTGGGAGTACAGATGGTTAACACCCAGTCCAGATCAATGTCCACAGAAAGAACATGTATGTATTATCAGTGCAGCTGAGTTTTCCCACAGTGGTGACTACAGATGTCTGGGTTCACATCAGCAGCAGGATTCTAAATGGAGTGATGCAGTCAGACTGACAGTGACACGTACGTCATCTTATCTCTCATTCACATCTGTGCTTCTGTTCTTATAACCACTTGAATATGGGCCCCATTTTAAGGATGCTGTTTAGTTGTTTTAAAAATGTCTGTTGTGTGTTTCCGCAGCTCTGCCCAAAGCTACACTGACTGTAGAGCCAAATCCTGTGTTTCCTGGAGAGACAGTTACTCTGACGTGTTCAGTAAGGTCTGACAGTATCTGGAGCTATCAGTGGTACAAAGAGAGGAATGATAATGTAGTATCCCAGTCTGTCGGACACACTAGAACAGGAGACACCCTCACCATCAGTAATGTTGCTGAGTCTGACCATGGTCTCTACTGGTGTCAGGGAGAGATCCAGTCCAGATCCATATCATCAATCATCAGTGATCTTGTCACTATCACCCTGAATGGTGAGTTACTTTGTTGTGTGTTTTGTTGTCATAAAGACGGACACTATTCATTTTGAGTCAATCATTGTCTTTTTGTCAGTATTCTTAGTTATAATAGCAACAATACAGGTAAGTGCCAAAATAAAAGGAAGCAACTATATAAAGTGTCTTAATAGGGTTTTGGACCTCTAGCCAGAACAGCTTCAATGGCATAGATTCTAAGTGTCTGTCGTGTTTTGTTGATGGTGGTGGAAAACGCTGTCTCAGGCGTCACTCCAGAATGTCCCCTAAGTGGTCAATTGGGTTGTGTTCTGGTGACTGAGATGGCCATGGCATATCGTTTACGTAATTTTCATGCTCACCAAACCATTCAGGCAGTACTCGTTCCCTGTGGATGGGGGTATTGTCATTCCATGGGGGCATAGACATGAAAGCCAAAACAATGGGCAAGTGGACCTGCCCGGTACTGTTATACATGATCCTAAGCATGTTAGGTTGTTAATTGCTTAATTAACTCAGGAACCACTCTTGTTTGGAAGCACCTGCTTCAATACACTTTGTATCCCTCATTGACTCATGAGGTTCATATATTTTGCCAGTTACCTATAAATTCATTTTTTTCTCATTTTATATAATTAAATACATGTGGTTATTGTTGCACTAACTGCATTTCATCATGATAGGACAGATTCTATGTATGAATCAACTAACTACATTTAATCATGATAGATCAGATTCTATGTATGAAACAACTACATTTAATCATGATAGATCAGATTCTATGTATGAATCAACTAACTACATTTAATCATGATAGATCAGATTCTATGTATGAATCAACTAACTACATTTAATCATGATAGAGCAGATTCTATGTATGACTCAACTAACTACATTTAATCATGATAGAGCAGATTCTATGTATGAATCAACTAACTACATTTAATCATGATAGATCAGATTCTATGTATGAATCAACTACATTTAATCATGATAGATCAGATTCTATGTATGAATCAACTAACTACATTTAATCATGATAGATCAGATTCTATGTATGAATCAACTAACTACATTTAATCATGATAGAGCAGATTCTATGTATGACTCAACTAACTACATTTAATCATGATAGAGCAGATTCTATATGAATCAACTAACTTCATGTGTCTTTCTACAGCTCTGCCTGTGGCCTCAGTGAGTGTCTCTCCTCAGGGTCTCCTCTACTCTGGAGAGACAGTCAGTCTGCAGTGTGTTATACCAGGCTACACAGACTGGAGGTACCTCTGGTTCAGAGACAACCAACAGCTTCCCAGTCAGACCAGTAAAGCCATAGATATCACCATCCCCATCACCCAGACTGGTCAGGCTGGTCAGTACAGATGTGAGGGGCTGAGGACAGATCAGCCCCAGAGGTCACAACCTAGTGATGACATCATTATCAGTGTCACTGGTGAGTTCACTTTTGATGCTCCGTCACTAACTGGACGTTCCTAATTCTGAGTAAAACTTTTCTTTGCCTTTGAAGATATATTCTTAATAGCTACTCATGTACCCAGTTTAGGAAATGTGTTCACTTCATCTGTTCCACCACTAAATGGGCTCTTCTAATTCTGAATGTGATCTTTTTTCACGTCTTTAGGATAGGTAATATCTAATTTGTGATGTGTTTTCACAGCTCTGCCCAAAGCTACACTGACTGTAGAGCCAAACCCTGTGTTTCCTGGAGAGACAGTTACTCTGACATGTTCAGTAGAGTCTGACAGTATCTGGAGCTATCAGTGGTACAAAGACAGGAATTATAGTGTAGTTACCCAGTCTGTCAGACACACTATAACAGGAGACACCCTCACCATCAGTAGAGCTGCTGAGTCTGACCAGGGTCTCTACTGGTGTCAGGGAGAGATCCAGTCCAGATCCATATCATCAATCATCAGTGATCCTGTCACTATCACCCTGAATGGTGATTAACTTTATTGTGTGTTTTGTTGTCATAAAGATGGACACTATTCATTTTGAGTCAATCATTGTCTTTTTGTCAGTATTCTTAGTTATAATAGCAACAATACAGGTAAGTGCCAAAATAAAAGGAAGCAACTATATAAAGTGTCTTAATAGGGTTTTGGACCTCTAGCCAGAACAGCTTCAATGGCATAGATTCTAAGTGTCTGTCGTGTTTTGTTGATGGTGGTGGAAAACGCTGTCTCAGGCGTCACTCCAGAATGTCCCCTAAGTGGTCAATTGGGTTGTGTTCTGGTGACTGAGATGGCCATGGCATATCGTTTACGTAATTTTCATGCTCACCAAACCATTCAGGCAGTACTCGTTCCCTGTGGATGGGGGTATTGTCATTCCATGGGGGCATAGACATGAAAGCCAAAACAATGGGCAAGTGGACCTGCCCGGTACTGTTATACATGATCCTAAGCATGTTAGGTTGTTAATTGCTTAATTAACTCAGGAACCACTCTTGTTTGGAAGCACCTGCTTCAATACACTTTGTATCCCTCATTGACTCATGAGGTTCATATATTTTGCCAGTTACCTATAAATTCCTTTTTTTCTCATTTTATATAATTAAATACATGTGGTGATTGTTGCACTAACTGCATTTCATCATGATAGGACAGATTCTATGTATGAATCAACTAACTACATTTAATCATGATAGAGCAGATTCTATGTATGAATCAACTAACTACATTTAATCATGATAGATCAGATTCTATGTATGAAACAACTACATTTAATCATGATAGATCAGATTCTATGTATGAATCAACTAACTACATTTAATCATGATGGAGCAGATTCTATGTATGAATCAACTAACTACATTTAATCATGATAGAGCAGATTCTATGTATGACTCAACTAACTACATTTAATCATGATAGAGCAGATTCTATATGAATCAACTAACTTCATGTGTCTTTCTACAGCTCTGCCTGTGGCCTCAGTGAGTGTCTCTCCTCGGGGTCTCCTCTACTCTGGAGAGACAGTCAGTCTGCAGTGTGTCATACCAGGATACACAGACTGGACATATCGCTGGTTCAGATACAACCATCACCTTCCCAGTCAGACCAGTAAAGCCATAGATATCACCATCCCCATCACTCTTACTGTTCAGCTTGGTCAGTACAGATGTGAGGGGCTGAGGACAGATCGGCCCCAGAGGTCACAACCCAGTAATGTCGTCACCATCAGTGTCACTGGTAAGTTCACTATAGTCAGTATCACTATAACAGTGTAATTTGAAACAGCTACTCGTGTATCCAGTTTAGGTAATATGTCTAATCTGTGATTGTTTATCAGCTCTGCCCAAAGCTACACTGACTGTGAAGCTGAACCCTGTATTCCCTGGAGAGACAGTTACTCTGACATGTTCAGTAGAGTCTGACAGTAGCTGGATCTATAAGTGGTACAAAGACAGGAATGATAATGTAGTATCCCAGTCTGGTTACAGTAACATTGGAGTCTCTCACATCAGTAGAGCTGCTGAGTCTGACCAGGGTCAGTACTGGTGTGAAGGGAACAGAGTGTCTAGACCCACATCTTCACAACCAAGTAATGCTATTACTCTCACTGTAAAATATTATTTACTTTGTGTTTTTGTCATACAGATGGACACTATTTATATTGTGTCAGAATTCTTAGTTAAAGTATTGGGACAGTATTGTTCTGTGAAGTCTCCAAACTCCAAAGCAATAACAAACACGTTGTTAAATTGGTTTAGTAAAAAGTATTTGTTGATACACAGACTGTATTTCTATTGAGAGGAGTCTGTCCCAAACACTGACTCCTAAACTTCATGTTTGAACATAAAGGAAAGCATTTGTATAGAGGTTTCATCTTTGTAGCTGTGCATTTATGATGTCTGTTACAACACGGGCAGCACCATTGAGGATATCTATGTGTTAATGTTGCATGTGTCATGCTCTACCAACTGAGTTACAGAGGACCACCATGTGGGGAGCGGACAAGTACAGACTTCAGGAAAAAGTGTAGAGTATTGAGATGTATAGCCTACGGGGGGGCTCCAGCCATCCAGGACCCCAAACATTGACATATATTTGAGCAAAACACTACTACTACCATATAGTACTGTGCCCTACTGTACCTTACTCTATTGTACTCTACTGAACTGTACCCTACTCTACTGTACTATACTGTACTCTACTGTACTGTACCCTACTGAACTGTACCCTACTCTATTGTACCTGTGCTCTACTGAACTGTACCCTACTCTACTGTACTCTACCCTACTGAACTTTACCCCTCTATTGTACTGTGCTCTACCGAACTGTACCCTACTACATTGTACTGTGCTCTACTGAACTGTACCCTACTCTGTTGTACTGTGCTCTACTGAAACGTTGCCCTACCCTATTGTACTGTAATTTACTGAACTGTACCCTACTCTGCTGTACTGTGCTCTACTGAACTGTACCCTACTCTATTGTACTGTGCTGTAAACTAATCTACTGTGCTGTGTTCTACTGAACGGTACCCTGCTCTATTGTATTGGTTATATTATGCTTGTGTGCGGCTTCTCGGCCATGGAAACCCATATCATGAAGCTCCCGACTAACATTTATTGTGCCGAGTTTGCTTCTAGAGGCAGTTTGGAACGCAGTAGTTAGTGTTTCAACCGAGGACAGACAATTTTTACACGCTCTGCACTTCAGCACTCGGCGGTCCCTTTCTGTGCGCTTGTGTGGCCTACCATATTAAAGCTGAGCCATTGTTGCTCCTAGACATTTCCACGTCACAATAACAACATTTACAGTTGACCAGGTTATCTCTAGCGTGGCAGATATTTGACAAACTGACTTTTTAGACAGGTGGCATCCTATGACGGTGTCACTTTGAAAGTCACTTAACTCTTCAGTAAGGCCATTCTACTGCCAATGTTTGTCTATGGAGATTGCATGGCTGTGTGCTTGATTTTATACATGTCAGCAACGGGTGTTGCTGAAAAAGCCGAATCCACTCATTTGAAAGCGTGTCCACATACTTTTGCATATATAGTTTATATGTCTAAAATAATAGTTACTGTACTACTTACTGAAGTCAGATCATTCTTTGGAAAGATTGTTGCTCTGACTGCATTTGTCTTCATATAACTGTTTCCACAGCTCTGCCCACGGCCTCAGTGAAGATAGTCACTCCACAGGGTCTCCTCTACCCTGGAGAGACAGTCACTCTGCAGTGTGACATATCAGACTACACAGACTGGACATATCGCTGGTTCAGATACAATAAAAAGCTTCTCATTCACTCCAGAAAAACCATCACCATCTCTCTCCCTGACCAGGCTGGTCAGTACCAGTGTGTTGGGATGAGGAAAGGTCGGCCCCAGAAGTCATATCACAGCTCAGCTCTCCCCATCATCATCACTGGTGAGGTCACTGTTTGTCTTCAATCTGGGCTTTCTAAATGTAGAGCCAATGAGGGTTCATCTAAATACAGATAAATACACTGTAAATTCTAACTGAATGGAGTCAACATATGTCAAATATACTTTTATCACAATGTTACAGCATCTGCTGAATTACCAGGCAGGTATCCAGATGTTTTGTGCATTATTTTCACAGCTCTTCCCAAAACTACTCTGACTGTAAAGCTAAACCCTGTGTTCCCTGGTGAGACAGTTACTCTGACGTGTTCAGTAGGGTCTGACAGTAGCTGGATCTATCAGTGGTACAAAGGCAGGAATGATAATGTAGTATCTCAGTCTGGTTACAATTACATTGGAGTCTCTCACATCAGTAGATCTGGTGTGTCTGACCAGGGTCAGTACTGGTGTGAGGGAACAGAGTGTCTAGACCCACATCTTCACAACCAAGTGATCATGTCACTCTCACTGTAAAAGGTGAGTTACTTTGTGTTTTTGTCATAAAGATGGACACTTTTTCTATTGTGTCAGAATTCTTAGTTAAAGTATTGGGACAGTGATGGGACAGTGTTGTTCTGTGAAGTGTCCAAACTCCAAAGCAATAACAAACACATTGTCAAATTATTTTAGGACAAAGTATTTGTTGATACACAGACTGTATTTCTATTGAGAGGAGTCTGTCCTGTACACTGACTCCTAAACTTCATATTTTAACATAAAGGAAAGCATTTGTATAGAGGTTTCATCTTTGTAGCTGTGCATTTATGATGTTTGTTACAACACGGGCAGCACCATTGAGGATATCAAATCAAATCAAATGTATTGATATAGCCCTTCGTACATCAGCTGAAATCTCAAAGTGCTGTACAGAAACCCAGCCTAAAACCCTAAACAGCAAGCAATGCAGGTGTTGAAGCACGTTCGCTAGGAAAAACTCCCTAGAAAGGCCAAAATATATGATGAAACCTAGAGAGGAACCAGGCTATGAGGGGTGGCCAGTCCTCTTCTGGCTGTGCCGGGTGGAGATCATAACAGAACATGGCCAAGATGTTCAAATGTTCATAAATTTCCAGCATGGTCAAATAATAGGTCTGGGACAGGTAGCACGTCCGGTGAACAGGTCAGGATTCCATAGCCGCAGGCAGAACAGTTGAAGCTGGAGCAGCAGCACGGCCAGGTGGACTGGGGACAGCAAGGAGTCATCATGCCAGGTAGTCCTGAGGCATGGTCCTAGGGCTCAGGTCCTCCGAGAGAGAGAAAGAAAGAGAGTTTGAGTTTTTATAAAACCTTTATTTTTTACTCAAGTGTTAACATAAATAATGACACACTGCCTTTTCAGAAATGAAACAACAAATGTAATTCCTAAACAAAAATAAATACAGAACATATACATTCAACTTATTTCATCAGCAAAAAATAATTTCCCCTCCTCTACAAAACAAAGCGCTCCTTTGTAGGCCCACTTCTCCTCAAATAATAGGAGATATTTTACAGCTGAAAAGAACTCAAAATCTACTTTTATTCTTGCTTTCACTAATCCTTTAAAAACACATCTTACATCCTGCCCATATCCCGTTTCTATCTTGTGTTTCCTACTCAGAAAAATTGACATCTTACCTTGTCCCAAAATAAAATTTAACATTTGACATTTTCTTTTCTGTTGTTTACTATATTGAAACCCCAAAATAAACACAGTGTTATTGAAAAACTCCCCTACAGCTTTAAACAAAGATTCCAGCATTTCCAATAGAGGTTTTATCCTCTCACACTCCATAAAACAGTGAAAAATGGTTTCTCTTATATTACAAAAAGGACATCCATCTCTAACATCTGAGTTAATAACAGATACAAAAGCATTAACTGCAATGATGCCATGTAAAAACCCTCCATTGCATATCACCAGTACCCTTTTGTAACGGTGGCTTGTACAGTGCTCTCCATGCTGGCTTTACCTTGTCATCAATGCCCAATTTTACCCTCCATGGAGTGTCTTTTCTATTTTTCAATTTATCTTTATTCAACACCTTGACACACATACAATTCCTTCCCATTCACGTCATCCAAACCCACCTCCTCCAACCCTCTCAAATCCAGCAATAACGCCTTTCTTTCTGACTCTGGGATATTTGGTGTAATCCCTAGTATTGGAAATGAGACGTCTTCATCTTGCACCTTCTTCTTGTGGCTACTAAGCATACCCCATTCTTCCGCTGACAGAGCCTTCCTACAGCTCCCCAGCATTTGTCCGACAATCCTTTCCGACCTCATCCCCAAATGTTCTGCCACCCGTCTTCCATCCATTAAGGCGGGCACAGCCATGGCCATTAACTGTCTTAAAGTGATGATTTTCCTCTTCACCAGAATCTTGGAGAAATGTGGAACAGCTGCAGTTGTACAATCCAGTCTTGCCCCATACACCAGAGGTTCCTCCAACAGCCAATCCACTGACTCCGCTGAAGTTCGTCTGGACACCTTCATTATGCTCCACACTCTGAGAAGGCCTCTGTAAAACGGAGGTACTCCCTCCCTAGAAATCTGACTACTATCAACCAGAAATAAAGCCTTCTTTAAACCTAATCCTCCAACCCGCTGTAATATAAGACCTGCCACCCCTCTCCACACCACATTTTCCGGTCCATAAAGCAACCTTTGAATAAACTGAAACCGGAAAGCAGCAGCCCTACTAGCAAGATGTACAAGACCTTGTCCCCCCTCCTCTTTTGACAAATACAAAACACTTTGTGGAACCCAGTGATATTTATCCCAAAAGAAATCCACAATAATTGCCTGTATCTTAGCCAGAAGGCCAGATGGTGGTTCTAAAACTGACAACAGATGCCACAGTGCAGAGGCAATCACATTGTTAACTATAATAGTGCGCCCCCTATATGACATACAAGATAATAACCAACGCCATCTCCTCATCCTCCCTTCCACCATTTCAACCACCCCACTCCAATTGTTTTCCATAGTCCCCTCATTTCCTAGGTACACTCCAAGATACTTAAAACCTCCCTTACACCATCTAGCCCCCCTGGCAAAGGCATGATCCCTCCAGACCATTCTCCAATCTGTAAAGCACAACTTTTTTCCCAATTTACCTTTGCAGAGGATATTCCCCTAAAACGATCAACCATTAGACTCAAGCTATCCACCTCCGCTTGATTTTTCACTAGCACAACTACATCATCAGCATAGGCTGAAAGACGAATAGGAGGAATATCCTCTGAAAGGCACACCCCTGCAATGCGACTTCTAATGCTATTTAGTAGTGGTTCTATAGCAATGGCATATAACATCCCTGACATAGAACATCCCTGCCTAATACCTCTACACACTTTAAAAGGAGCACTCAAACCACTGTTAACTTTCAATACACTTTCAATGTCACCATATATCACCTTTATCATGGCAATAAAACCAGAGCTGAACCCAAACGCCTCAAACGTGTGCCATAAATATTGATGTTCAACTCGGTCAAATGCCTTTTCCTGATCAATTGAAATTAGACCAGCATCCAACCCAATAGCCCTAGGGACGTCCAAAAAATCACGAATCAGAGAAATGTTATCCCCTATCTGCCTGCCAGGAACACAGTAGGACTGATCCGTATGTATGATTTGCCCCATCACCTCCCTCAGCCTGTTGGACAAAGCCTTTGACAATATCTTATAATCAGTGCACAATAAAGCCACCGGCCTCCAGTTCTTCACCTCCCTCGGGTCACCCTTTTTGGGCAGTAGGGTGAGGACAGCCCTTCTGCAGCTCATTGGTAGTAACCCTCCGGTTAAACTATCATTAGCTACTTCTAACCAATCCTCTCCCAGCATAGCCCAAAAAGACTTAAAAAGTCAACGGGAAGCCCATCAATGCCTGGTGCCCTTCCATTTTCCATGCCTTTTAATGCAGTGTATAAATCCTGCAAAGACAATGGTTGCTCAAGCTCAACCTGAGCTTCTGCAGCCACCTTTGGGAGCCCATCAAAGAACAGCTGTGTCACTGTTTTGTCCTCTTTGTACTCACATTTGTAGAGCTCAGCATAGAACTCTACTGCCCTCTTTCTAATTTCACTAGGGCTAGTGAGCTCTTGTCCAACAGCTGATTTGAGACAATGAATAATTTGTCTTTGTCCATTCTTTTTCTCTAAACCAAAGAAAAATTTGGATGAGGCATCCATTTCAGATATTCCCTGAAACTTAGTGCCTTGCGAAAGTATTCGGCCCCCTTGAACTTTGCGACCTTTTGCCACATTTCAGGCTTCAAACATGAAGATATAAAACTGTATTTTTTTGTGAAGAATCAACAACAAGTGGGACACAATCATGAAGTGGAACGACATTTATTGGATATTTCAAACTTTTTTAACAAATCAAAAACTGAAAAATTGGGCGTGCAAAATTATTCAGCCCCTTTACTTTCAGTGCAGCAAACTCTCTCCAGAAGTTCAGTGAGGATCTCTGAATGATCCAATGTTGACCTAAATGACTAATGATGATAAATACAATCCACCTGTGTGTAATCAAGTCTCCGTATAAATGCACCTGCACTGTGATAGTCTCAGAGGTCCGTTAAAAGCGCAGAGAGCATCATGAAGAACAAGGAACACACCAGGCAGGTCCGAGATACTGTTGTGAAGAAGTTTAAAGCCGGATTTGGATACAAAAAGATTTCCCAAGCTTTAAACATCCCAAGGAGCACTGTGCAAGCGATAATATTGAAATGGAAGGAGTATCAGACCGCTGCAAATCTACCAAGACCTGGCCGTCCCTCTAAACTTTCAGTTCATACAAGGAGAAGACTGATCAGAGATGCAGCCAAGAGGCCCATGATCACTCTGGATGAACTGCAGAGATCTACAGCTGAGGTGGGAGACTCTGTCCATAGGACAACAATCAGTCGTATATTGCACAAATCTGGCCTTTATGGAAGAGTGGCAAGAAGAAAGCCATTTCTTAAAGATATCCATAAAAAGTGTTGGTTAAAGTTTGCCACAAGCCACCTGGGAGACACACCAAACATGTGGAAGAAGGTGCTCTGGTCAGATGAAACCAAAATTGAACTTTTTGGCAACAATGCAAAACGTTATGTTTGGCGTAAAAGCAACACAGCTGAACACACCATCCCCACTGTCAAACATGGTGGTGGCAGCATCATGGTTTGGGCCTGCTTTTCTTCAGCAGGGACAGGGAAGATGGTTAAAATTGATGGGAAGATGGATGGAGCCAAATACAGGACCATTCTGGAAGAACCTGATGGAGTCTGCAAAAGACCTGGGACTGGGACGGAGACTTGTCTTCCAACAAGACAATGATCCAAAACATAAAGCAAAATCTACAATGAAATGGTTCAAAAATAAACATATCCAGGTGTTAGAATGGCCAAGTCAAAGTCCAGACCTGAATCCAATCGAGAATCTGTGGAAAGAACTGAAAACTGCTGTTCACAAATGCTCTCCATCCAACCCCACTGAGCTCGAGCTGTTTTGCAAGGAGGAATGGGAAAAATGTTCAGTCTCTCGATGTGCAAAACTGATAGAGACATACCCCAAGCGACTTACAGCTGTAATCGCAGCAAAAGGTGGCGCTACAAAGTATTAACTTAAGGGGGCTGAATCATTTTGCACGCCCAATTTTGCAGTTTTTGATTTGTTAAAAAAGTTTGAAATATCCAATAAATGTCGTTCCACTTCATGATTGTGTCCCACTTGTTGTTGATTCTTCACAAAAAAAATACAGTTTTATATCTTTATGTTTGAAGCCTGAAATGTGGCAAAAGGTCGCAATGTTCAAGGGGGCCGAATACTTTCGCAAGGCACTGTACTTCTCACCAGTGCCCCCTGTGCTCTGATACCCAGCAGGTCTGCCAATGCAGCTTTTCTCCTCTTGAGGGCCTGAGTATGGCCTCGATCTCCTGTGGTCTCAACCAACGTCATGAGTTCCACTATTTCAATCTCTAGGGCTTTCATTGATCTGGTGATATCCTTCGTGACATTCCTCGTGTATTGATTACAAAATTGTTGAATCTGGATTTTCCCTATATCCCACCATTGTTGAAGGGATACAAAACTGGCCTTTTGAGACCTCCACCTCTCACAAAAAAAACTGAAACAGTTCCTGAAGTGAGCATCACTCAATAAAGTTATATTAAAATGCCAGTATGCGCTTTTAGGTTTTACATCGTTAATGAACACCACCTCTGTTATTAAACAATGATCTGGGGTTATCACACTTGATTTACAGACCTGAGATTGACGCTCAAAAACATAAAACCTATCTAACCTGGCCATAGAGATGATGTTCTCTCTCACATGCGCCCAGGTGTACTGCCTTGTTCCTCCATGTTGACTCCGCCAAATATCACACAGTTCATTTGTTACAATAAGGCGTTTTAAAAACGTCCTTGAGGCTATATGAGGTTCTTGGTGATTTCTATCTAAATCGCTAATTGTGCAGTTAAAATCCCCAGCAATAAACAAATAATCTTCTTTGTTACATTTCTCAATGGTATTTGATAATGTCTCTAAAAAACATACCCTCTCAACTGTCACCACTGGGGCATATACATTTATCAGACACATATTGATGTTTTCATACCTTGCTCTAACTTTTAATAACCTCCCCTCAACTACCTCTTCAACCTCATATGACAAAGGCAAAAACCCTTTTGAGAACAAGATAACCACACCCCCACTTTTTGAGTTTTTATGACTACACACCACTGTCCCCCCCCCACTCCTGTTGCCACATAACTTCATTTTCCAAATTACTATGCGTTTCTTGTAGAAAAATTATGTCACTTCCCTTTCCCCTCATTAACTCATACACCATGGCTCTTTTTTTAACATCTCTTGCCCCATTTACGTTTATAGAAGAGATCTTAAAACTGCTCATGGATTTTAAAAAAATACAGAGGAAGATACAGCCACCACATCTCTTTACAGAGTTAAAACTGCAACTGAACTCTTTCATTTACATCACTTATCACTCTCGTGACCACTTTCTTGAGTCTAGAAATTTCAGGGCTTTTCAAACCTCCCCCTGTAATTTTTGACATCAGAAACTTTGCTGATTCAATAAACAATTCACGTTCAGGGAAAATTCAGTTACATTGTAATCCTGCATATATTTCTTCCCTTTTGTCAACATCAGAAATTGACGTATCTTCTCGATCCCATACCTCCCTTCCACCCCATCTATCTCACTATATTGTTGTGACGCGTCAGATGACTCACTCTCGCTATCCTCCCCAGAAGAAAACCCCATCTCTACAACCTGTTCATCTTCAACTGATTTATCCATCTCTACCTTTCTCTTAGAATTAGACCCTTCACCACCCCTTAAATTCTTCCTTTTACTCCTCGGTATTTTGAAAACATCCGCTTCCTTTTCCGTTATTTCAATCTCCTCTTGACCTCCAATTTCATTTTCCAGCACCACCTGAGCGACGGCAGTCGCAATCTCACCTACAGTTTCCTCTCCCTCTTTGTTCTGATCTACCACAATTGCCCTCGTATCCACAATGCCTTCCTCTTGTTGATAATGGGATATGTAGGAGGGTGAGCCGGTCAAGGATCGATTCAGACAAGGTGGTCTATTGTATGACAAGTGACAGTTTAATTATGAGTAAAGATATCTGGTACAACGTATACGGGCCCATTTCATTCGGTTCTTAAGGAACCAGCAGAAAAGAAGCCCCGCTAACAGTTTGCACATGTCTCATATACAGAACAGAAAGTAGGTTGATTCTAGAAGATCGGGTCTTCGGGTTGGTTCAGGCTGAGGTGTAGTCTTCTTGGATTGGCCCTGTTGGGCCGTCCGTCATCCCTCTGAGTCTAGTCGTCCCGTTCCTTGTCACACAATGTTCAGCTAAGAAGGAGATTAGGTGTGTGCGCTGTCCTCAGTCACACAATGTTCGGCTAGAAAGGAGATTAGGTGTGTGCGCTGGTTTCTGCAAGTCAAGGCTGTCTCTTCCTCCCAATGTGTGGGTGTATGTCTTATCTGTGTGTCCTCGGCAGTTAGTGTGTGTAATGTGTGTGTGCTGTGTGTGTGGGTGTGGGAGCTATCCTGTATGGGACCTAACATGTTTTACTGTGAAAATACGTTGTCTCAGTTATAGCAATGTAATAGCAGTAGGCTGGTCACCTGCATAAGAAATAGCACTTCCTTACAAATCCCTCTCTTCACGTCTCCCCAGAGACGTGACACAACCTAACTAGATCCAGACACAAAAAGAAAACTTTTCCCAGAAGGAAAAGTTTTGTGATTCCCTCTCTTCACATCTCCTAAGAGATGTGACATAAACTAGGCTAACAATTACAAAGTTTAAAATACCTTCATGTTCTCCATTCGATCCCACTATGTACTAGATTGGCTACCAGCCACCTAGGAACTTGCAACCCTCATGTCAAAAGAGAACAACAGCTCATTGAAAAACAGAACAAAAGAAAATGGTGTGAAATTTAAGCCCCCCTTTTTGACACCCACTAGGGTGTCACTCATTATCCCTTATTTCAGCAGTCATAGCATTTCATGAAAAGAAAAACAAAACCTAGTAGGCACTCTCAACCTCATCCTCAAATTCGGGCAGGTCATTAGCAAGCAGAGGAAACATCTGGGAAAGGGGGGAAGGGTCAATAGCTCTAGAGATAACCCTAGTGGTAAGGGAACGGATACATGGAATGCAACAGCATCCACAGAGAACCAAAATGGCCGCGAACACCGAAATGGAGACCAAAATGGAGGAGACCAGGGTTTTATATTTATCAAAGGCACTCATCCAGGAGTCCCACATTGAGGTATCAATCCCAGAATGAGATTTCATTTTACCATTAAGAGTCCTCAAACCTTCTAGGGCTACGGTCAAGCTACCATCGGAGGCTGTGTTATTAGGGATGAAAGTACAACACTGTTCACCAAACATAGTGCAAGCTCCACCTTTCTCTGCCGGTAGCATATCCACTGCAATGCGATTCTGGAATGTATTCTATCCACATTTTTATTAACAGTGCATCACCAACAAATGGAGGACTCAAACCCAGCTGCCACCTGATCCACCAATTTGTACTCGTCAGGAACTCCCCTTGGGGCTCCAATGGCGTCTATGTACGTCGGATCACCACTAGATGGGGTGGTGGCACGCCTGGAACGTCCCCTCCAATATTCAGGGTTCACCCTCTGGACCCTAAGGATGAGGTCTCCAGCCTCTGTAGGGTAGATAGAAACAGGCAAAAGGAGAGTAACAAGTGCACAGCTTCCAGTAGTATTGGAGGGTAATTTATCAAACAGGACAGTGTTGCCACACCACCACCCCACATCTGCTCTGGATATTGGCCTGAAACTCCCAACAATGTTGATTGTATCCAGACACCAATTCCCAGGAACCTGTCCCACATTAGTACCGCCTCCCGTCATTTTGACACAGGTGAAATGTGCCCTGGCAACCTTGTTGGAAAACAATGGTTTCCTAGCAGTAGATTTAGTCATGGGATAGACAGCATCCCAGGCAGAGCAATTACAACTGGGGTTATCCGTAGTCATTAATGGGATTAAACATGTTAGAGTCACATCTGTAACAGACTTCTTAAAACACGTTATGATGCAAGCAGCACAACACATCAATAATAAAAATACAAGAATTAGGGTCAGAAATCCAGTAACCACCATACCAGTGTACTTACCAAACCAGGCTCCCAACCAAAAGAACAGTCCAGACTCCTCCACCCCCGCCATGGTCCTCATCTCAGCAGATAGTGCACCAAGCCCATTAAAGGCCTTAGCTATACCACCATCTGGAGTGGTGTTATTAGGAATATACGTGCAACATTGTTCACCGAACATCTTGCAGACTGTCTGGCAACCCTAGATGTGGCCTCAAGCTGTTCAGACAGACCAGTGAGTGCATCACGGGGGTAATTCACAAAACGCTGTTGATTATAGTAGATATAACTGATCCATGCAGTCTGGCTAGCATCCACTATGGCTGGACCTATAATAGGTAGTAAGTGCCAGAGTCCATCATTCCTACCCAAGGCCTGAAACTCATGAGGAACCCCCACTGGCACTCCCAACAGGTTAGTGTGTATGTCAACTACATCCTCTGTCCATGGAGCACTACATCTATGTCTCCCATGGGATGGAATGTTTTCAGGTCCCCTGGATACAGAACCCAACAGCTGTTCAGAAGTAACATCAACAATGGTCAGTGGAATTATCAAGCTGGTCAGAGCACACGTACCTTGCCAGTCTCCTCTAAGAATGGGTCTCAGTACTCTTTTGGGTCCACATATACACCACACATCAGCCAGACCACTAGTTTGGTTTAGGCCTGTAACTGGACAAGTGGCATAAATGGTTATGTTACTGCTGCAATCAGCTTCAGGCAATCTCCCATAGTCCATGCCACTACCTGTACCCGTGATGCAACTGTAATTGCCCCCATATGCCTTAACACCCCAAGGGGCCCGATGAGGAGGTACTGTAGGAAACACAAGGCTCAAAGAGGAACAGAGGGTTGAATTGGGCTGAACCTGGTAAAAACCTCTCAGAATACACAACCACCCCTCTCCTTCTCCTATAGCAAATGGGTGTGTAGCCAGAACAAGTCTAGCATGACTACAAATAGTGCAGTCCTTTCTTCTCATGGTTTTAGCTGTGTACCTCATATAAGACAGCCACAAATTGTCCCTACCATCAAAACCAGTCTCAGTGCCTAATTGATCAATAGCTGTGTAGTCTCTAACATGAATTACCTGAATGGGATTTTTTAACACAGTGGTGGTAGGTGGCAGGTTCGGTCCAGGGGTGGTAGAGGAGTGTGTCTGGCCCTGGTTCGTCTGGGACCTCTGGTTTTGGCAGCTCCCTAATAGAAAACACACCCATCGTGTCTGTCCCGGTCCTTTGTAGTCCGAGGGTGTAAGTGCCTGCATCAGAGAGCTTAATAGTTTTGATGGTTAGTAGGATTTCATCACCTTTACAAAGTTCAACAGTGCTACCAGGTTTTCCCCATATGATGGAAAACCTATCCACCTTTGTGGGATCCCCTATGCTATAAGAATACCCTCTTCTCCAATCCTAGAATTGTCCCAAGTTGGTTATCATGTAATCCCCATATGGACACCCTCCCCCATTACACAGGTACACTGACACTCCTGTAAAGCCCCACCCTCTCCCAGAGAACACATCACTAGCAAGAGCCAGACACATCTTCACTTCTATGAACAAAAACAGGGGTGACAGGACAGGGAGGGTTACTTCATTCGAGAGATGGCCCCCGGAATCCTGTTAATTCCAGTTCTCCTCTCGAACACTGTTTATTGTTCGACAGTGGCAATGTGTGTGCTACCCTCCCCCGTGCGATATGAATCCGGGTAGCTCTTTCAGCTAGCTGTCACCAGGAGTCCTTGTATGGTCCCCCCAACAAGCCTCTGGGACTGGATTGAGTGACTTCACCTGTAGTTCACCTGTAATGCATAAAATCCTGGACATACAGGCTTGGTTAACAAACAGTTTCTCATATGTTTTATCTGATTATATCTTTAGTTTCTTATCCAATAGGCCCCATCCTATCCTAGACCACAATTTACCCATCCCCCTTTTGATACCTGGCTCTGCCCAGGTAACAACCTTACCTACTCTAAATAATGACTTAGGTAAGATTAGTATATTATCCCTCTGTTCTGACATTATCATGTAGGAGCGCCCCTTTCATTTTCCACATGTCCAATTCTCCCTTTTGTCTCCACTCAGTAACTGTTATCTACACATTCTGTTATCTTTGCTCGTCCTGGCTCCCTTTTAAAACTTCTCCTCTCTGCTCTCCAACCTTCAAGGTCTCTGCAGTGCAGGGGAGGGCTCTTCTGTCTGCCTTTTCCCCTTATTTGTCTGTAGCTCGTTTTCTCATGTTTCCAAATTTGAACTAAATGTCTCACTGTTTGGCTTTATCTAAACTCATGGATTTTTTTTAGAAAAACATGTCTATGGTGGCACTTTCTAAAGTCCTTATATAGGTTAATTAAACACCACTATAATTAATTTACCTTAAAAAATAAAATACAACATTTAAAAAAAAAAAAAAACGTATTACCCATGACCACAAATTAAATATTCAAATGGCACCCCCTATACACAGGTGTTAAAACCAAACACAAATATCTCAATTTCTTCCCTGCCCTGTTGGCTCAAAATATGTCCCAAATACTTAACATGAGTCTACCATAAATAAAACTTATCCTAGCTAAATTTTCACACCACGTTCATCGGAGAAAATATATTGACACTATAATGTAAATTTCACTGCATTTTTGTATTAAATTACCTTAATATCAGTATTACAAATTACCCTAGATTCTCCATCCAAATGGCTTTCCAATGAGGCTGATCAGACCACAAAGGAAAGTTACAATGGAGGTCATAAGTCATACCACCCCTTCAAAGAAGTGTTTCTTACTATATTAAACAACATTCCTCTATCAAAAGATTTCACCTATTTAATTAAGACTCAGAAAATAAAAACGTATAATATTTCATATGTGAGTGTACCCCTTTAAGATATCTTGTCTTTGGGAACATTGAAATCCCCTTAAACCCAAAACGTTTGCTACAAACAAAACCTAATAATTATAATAATACCTTCAAATAATTTGTTTTAAATTTCCTCAATGTTTCATGTAACTCATTCAGTCTTTAAAGGATTGTCTCCCCAAAATGCTTTATACCCTGCCAATAAACTCACACAATTGTGATAAACGTGCACTGTCCCTTTAACATAAAATAATATCAGCCTGCAATCCACTCTGCGGGTCTTTCATTGTTCCCCATAATGAAAACAGATTCTAATGTTAGTATACCTTAACCTCCTGTTTAATTTCAGTGGTGTTATCTGAACAATCAAACCAAAATCAATAACCGGGAAGTACTTGTGTAAATTAATTAAAAGAACAAAATAAATCTACCTTATTTCTCAGCACTTGGTTAGAACATCACTCCCGTTTTACATCGACCACACCCTTCGCCCCGTCCCTAGTGTATATCTTATCTATTATTCAGTGGCTCAATTAATGTTTAACGTAAGTATGTTCAGATGTTGATTATGTAATTCTACAATATTAGTATAGTTCAAACCTCATATAATATATATATTTTTTTTTTTAGAATTTAGGAAATACTTTTTCCACAATAATTTTAAATATTGGTAATGATATCAGGGACTTGTGAAACGCCGTTTACATTTAGTCTATAGTCGACACACAAATATTCTTACATGTACATAGCTTAGACAAAATTGATCAATTACAACATCTTATTCTATGACATCACACATTCGTACATTTATCACATTAATTCAGGCCACAACACAAAGCGGACTTTTCAGTCCAACATACATTAATCTATTGTAGACACCTCACCGGACACAGCCGGCTATTGGATTTTAACCTCACCGGACACAGCCTGACTATTGGTTATCACTACGCCTAATTGGAGTTTCTATATACTACTTTTGCAGACGCACGACCGGTCACTAGCCGGACTATCAGTAGCAACTCTGGTCACGCCCTTTTTCAGACGCCCGACCGGTCACTAGCCGGACAATCGGTAGCAACTCTGGTCACGTCTATGTTCAATTATAGATCACCTTACCGGACTCAAGCCGGACCGGTCACTAGCCGGACTATCGGTAGCACTCTATAATGACTATTTTATCCCTTACCGGTGTCTGCCACCGGACCGTTCGCAAGCCGGACTATCAGAATATTCTACGTTGTAAGTTAATTTAGGTCTACTTCTACATATCCCTTACCGGTGTCTGCCACCGGACCGTTCTCAAGCCGGACTATCGGAATATTCTAACTACTACTCATCCCTTACCGGTGTCTGTCACCGGACCGTTCTCATGCCGGACTATCGGGATATTCTAATTACCACATATGTTTACTTCACTGTCAATTTCAAGTCCATTATTTATGTAAAATTTACACAAAAATTCTTACCCACACTCGGTACTACTGATCGTAATTTGGTATGACTATTCGACAATATGCAAAGTTTGATAAAACAGGTTTTGCTTACCTTATTTTGTGGTCGACCAGAGATCAGTTTCCCGAGTTGAGCAGAATTGTTGTCCACCCCCGAATGGTTTTCACCTGTCCTCCGGGAACCGTCCTTTCACCAACTCGCCCCCTCACACCCACATCAACCACTCTGGACTGGGTCGTTAGTAAACCATCCTCTGCTACCAAGTTTCTGTTGATAATGGGATATGTAGGAGGGTGAGCCGGTCAAGGATCGATTCAGACAAGGTGGTCTATTGTATGACAAGTGACAGTTTAATTATGAGTAAAGATATCTGGTACAACGTATACGGGCCCATTTCATTCGGTTCTTAAGGAACCAGCAGAAAAGAAGCCCCGCTAACAGTTTGCACATGTCTCATATACAGAACAGAAAGTAGGTTGATTCTAGAAGATCGGGTCTTCGGGTTGGTTCAGGCTGAGGTGTAGTCTTCTTGGATTGGCCCTGTTGGGCCGTCCGTCATCCCTCTGAGTCTTGTCGTCCCGTTCCTTGTCACACAATGTTCAGCTAAGAAGGAGATTAGGTGTGTGCGCTGTCCTCAGTCACACAATGTTCGGCTAGAAAGGAGATTAGGTGTGTGCGCTGGTTTCTGCAAGTCAAGGCTGTCTCTTCCTCCCAATGTGTGGGTGTATGTCTTATCTGTGTGTCCTCGGCAGTTAGTGTGTGTAATGTGTGTGTGCTGTGTGTGTGGGTGTGGGAGCTATCCTGTATGGGACCTAACATGTTTTACTGTGAAAATACGTTGTCTCAGTTATAGCAATGTAATAGCAGTAGGCTGGTCACCTGCATAAGAAATAGCACTTCCTTACACTCTCCTACTTTTCCAACCACATCTGCCCACCTTCTCTCTTCCCCTGCACCCTGTAGTATTTTCATCCCTTCGCGGTGGTGCGTTAATTGCACCCGCACTAAAGCTACTACCAGGCTCAGCGCGCTCATTCTCTGGACAACTACGCACCAAATGCCCCTCTCTTCATTGATTCATTAGATGCATAGAAGACATAATCAAATCCATCAATCTTAAAACTAAATGCTAAATTCAGTTCATCTCCTTCCTTTTTTTATCATATCAAATCATATGCACTTGTCTCCTATGAGACACGACATGTTTCAACAACGGAGATTTGCATCCAAAAAGAACCTTCTTTATTGTAGATACGATTTGACCATGGCGAGATAACTCTCGCTCTAACACTTCATCTCTAACAAATGGTGGCACGTTAGAAAGCATAACTTTCTTCACCGGATTCATAAGCGGAAATACCGGCGTCTGTGTCTCCCGCAACACAACACCTCTCTCAACTATCTTATTCACCTTTTCAATTGAATCTAAGAATATCACTACAGCGCTATTCATCCTTGAGGCTGATTTGATGCTATCATACCCAATGATAGCACCCACAGCCAAGCTACATTCTTCCACTGAACACCCGGCCGCAGCAGGAATCTTTACTCCATACCTCCGACTCAGTTTTTCAAACTCTACACTTCGGCGAGTGGCCATTGCAACCAGCCCCACCCGCTGAAAAACCAACCTCAAAGATCCCACCACCCCTATATGTGCTTAATGATAGTTAAACAAGATACCCTTAAAACAACTAAACTAATCAATAGATATATATATATATATATATACCAAAACCCGATAGAGTGAAAGTAAATTCCATTCGCTCTCACAATCACTCCTGCTTAACGACTCACTCCCAGCATGCACTCCGACGAGAGAGAGAGAATTAGAGACAGCATACTTAAATTCACACAGGACACCGGTAAGACAGGAGAAGTACTCCAGATATAACAAACTGACTCTAGCCCCCGACACATAAACTACTGCAGCATAAATACTGGAGGCTGGGACAGGAGGGTCAGGAGACACTGTGGGCCCATCCGATGATACCCCCGGACAGGGCCAAACAGGAAGGATATAACCCCACCCACTTTGCCAAAGCACAGCCCCCACACCACTAGAGAGATATCTTCAACCCCCAACTTACCATCCTGAGACAAGGCCCGAGTATAGCCCACAAAGATCTCCGCCACGGCACAACCCCAGGGGGGGCGCCAACCCAGACAGGAAGATCACATCAGTGACTCAACCCACTCAAGTGACGCTCCCCTCCTAGGGACGGCATGAAAGAGCACCATTAAGCCAGTGACTCAGCCCCTGTAATAGGGTTAGAGGCAGAGAATCCCAGTGGAAAGAGGGGAACCGGCCAGGCAGAGACAGCAAGGGCGGTTCCTTGCTCCAGAGCCTTTCCGTTCACCTTCACACTCCTGGGCCAGACTACACTCAATCATATGACCCACTGAAGAGATGAGTCTTCAGTAAAGACTTAAAGGTTGAGACCGAGGTTGCGTCTCTCACATGGGTAGGCAGACCATTCCATAAAAATGGAACTCTATAGGAGAAAGCCCTGCCTCCAGCTGTTTGCTTAGAAATTCTAGGGACAATTAGGTGGCCTGCGTCTTGTGACCGTAGCGTACTTGTAGGTATGTACGACAGGACCAAATCAGAGAGATAGGTAGGAGCAAGCCCATGTTATGCTTTGTAGGTTAGCAGTAAAACCTTGAAATCAGCCCTTGCCGTGACAGGTAGCCAGTGTAGGGAGGCTAGCACTGGAGTAATATGATCACATTTTTGGGTTCTAGTCAGGATTCTATTTAGTGCTTTATCCGGGTAACCAGAAAGTAGAGCATTGCAGTAGTTTAACCTAGAAGTAACAAAAGCATGGATACATTTTTCTGCATCGTTTTTGGACACAAAGTTTCTGATTTTTGCAATGTTACCTAGATGGAAAAAAAGCTGTCCTTGAAACAGTCTTGAAATGTTCGTCAAAAGAGAGATCATGGTCCAGAGTAACGCCGAGGTCCTTCACAGTTTTATTTGAGACGACTGTACAACCATTAAAATTAATTGTCAGATTCAACAGAAGATCTCTTTGTTTCTTGGGACCTAGAACAAGCATCTCTGTTTTGTTCGAGTTCAAAAGTAGAACGTTTGCAGCCATCCACTTCCTTATGTCTGAAACACAGGCTTCTAGCGAGGGCAATTATTCGATGCCGACACATCTTTCTAGCTGATTTACAAGCTGAAGCTATGTTGCACTTGGTGACCTCTGACTGTTTCATACAAACATCGTTGGTGCCGACGTGGATAACAATATCTCTATACTCTCTACACTCGCCAGTTTTAGCTTTAGCCAGCACCATCTTCAGATTAGCCTTTACGTCGGTAGCCCTGCCCGCTGGTAAACAATGTATGATCGCTGGATGATTCGTTTTAAGTCTAAAATATATTTTATTTTTTCTCTGTTCCTAGGCCGTCATTAAAAATAAGAATTTGTTCTTAACTGACTTGCCTAGTTAAATAAAGAAAAAATAAAATAAATTATGGGCAGCTTCATTGAGGCCATCTCCATTTCGAAATCGTCAATTGTCTTCTTCTACTATTTCTATGAGTTGGTAAACAAACAAACAGCCACCATGTTGTTTGAAATGGTGAAAAGTCAAGGTTGGCAATTTACCTGCAGTTATGGAATGTTTACTCACAATTATAATTAATTGTCTGTCCACTTGATGACCAGAATGGAAGTATGTGATCCTTTCTTAACCCATATTAAGTCCAACCCAGTTGAATACTTAAAAATTGTGAAAGTCCTCAATAGTGCTGCCCATGCAGAAACATGCTTTTGGGCACTAGAGTCCTCTATCTTTCTCTATGAGGCAACCCAATTGGAGGAAGACAATATTCTTTGATCATTGGCTGATCACTCCCAAACCATAGGAATCCCCACCCAGTTGACTACTTTTTAATGGTGGAAGACGTCAATGGCAATGTTTAAAGTAAAATGAGTTTTTTTCCATCTAGCGTTCTCTATTTATCTCTATTTTTAAAAACTTACACGAAAACACCTGCTATTTTGCCAAAATAATGAAAGGAAAAGTGATAACTAAACATTTAACAACATAATGAATTAGATGCATAAGTAATTAAATCAATCAACATGTTCCACATTCATACAATCAACATTGAACATTTTACAGAGAACAATAGAGATTATATTTCTGTAAATTCAATTTAAAGGTTTTGAAAATTGGTTAAACATCATGTTTTTACTATTTAGTTCATTTGTTATGCAAATACATTTTCTCATATGAATCTGTAATAGGTTAATCAGAATGATCACTACTGTGCATGGTGCTCCCTTTACTGCTTATATTTCACTATGTTTCTGTAGTGACCCGTTTAGTGTGGTGGTAAGGAATTCAGGTATACAATAGAAACAAAGTGTGTGAGAAGTATCTTTGTCTATCTGACAGATGCTGGAAGACGTGTGTTGAACGTTGGGAAAAATAGGATACAACTTAGAAAAAAAATATAAACCCCCAAAAGTGCACCACTTCTGTAGAACAACCCATAAATGAATTATAGTTTTAACAATGTTTTGAGGCTTTACATTGTCTGTTTACATTTACATTGTTTACAAACATTGGAGTAAAACCAGATTATTTTCTTCAATAATCAATGGGTATGAATGAGTATACATTATATCATTCATTTATAAGTACAAAATGGATGTAGCAACTAAGTATTCTAGCTTTAAATTCAACATACACCTATAATGAACTTTCCAAAACAGCTACATTTATGGACATTTCTAAGGTTTCTGTATGTTTTGATATTCAGTGCTCTTTTCTCTCAGCTCTGCCTGCAACTACAGTGAAACCCTGTGTTCACTGGAGAAACAGTCACTCTGACGTGTTCAGCTGGGTCTTACAGTGACTGGAGCTATAAATGGTACAAAGACAACAGTGAGATTAGCTTGTCCCAGTATAAATACCTTAATACCAGATCCACCATCAGTAGAGTTACTGAGTCTGACCAGGGTCTCTACTGGTGTCAGGGAGAGAGAAGATTCAGACCCACATCTTCATCCATCAGTAGAGTTACTGAGTCTGACCAGGGTCTCTACTGGTGTCAGGGAGAGAGAAGATCCAGACCCACATCTTCATCCCATCAGTAGAGTTACTGAATCTGACCAGGGTCTCTACTGGTGTCAGGGAGAGAGAAGATCCAGACCCACATCTTCATCCATCAGTAGAGTTACTGAGTCTGACCAGGGTCTCTACTGGTGTCAGGGAGAGAGAAGATCCAGACCCACATCTTCATCCATCAGTAGAGTTACTGAATCTGACCAGGGTCTCTACTGGTGTCAGGGAGAGAGAAGATCCAGACCCACATCTTCATCCATCAGTAGAGTTACTGAGTCTGACCAGGGTCTCTACTGGTGTCAGGGAGAGAGAAGATCCAGACCCACATCTTCATCCATCAGTAGAGTTACTGAGTCTGACCAGGGTCTCTACTGGTGTCAGGGAGAGAGAAGATCCAGACCCACATCTTCATCCATCAGTAGAGTTACTGAGTCTGACCAGGGTCTCTACTGGTGTCAGGGAGAGAGAATATCCAGACCCACATCTTCATCCATCAGTGATGTTGTCTCTATTACTGTGAATAGTGAGTCTTTTAGTTGTTGTTGTTGTTGTTGTTATCTTACCATTCAAACCTATTGAAATACCCACAGACTATCAGCCGTCGACTACACTGACTTCAGACAAAGAAGACGTATTCACAGGAGACAGAGTGACACTGAACTGTACTGTAGAGTCTCCTGGATGGAAGTTTTACTGGTACAGACACACACCAGACTCTACACCAGTAACCACAACCTATGGAAACTCCTACACACTCAGCTGGGTCAGTGTCTCTGATGGAGGACAGTACTGGTGCAGAGCTGGGAGAGGAGACCCAGTCTACTACACCCTGTACAGTGACCCAGTCCAGATAAACATTACTGGTGAGTCTAAAACAGTTTTATGATAAATGGATGGTATTTTATATGGATAGAAAGTCATCTAGGGTATAATATTGTGTCTGTTTACTGTATCACAACAACGACAGCTAACTTGAAGCTATAGTGCAACAGTTTATTCAGTTAGTTGTCTGTGTTGTGTGTGTGCAGAGAGGCCTGTTGCTGTTCTGACCCTCCAACCCAACTGGACCCAGATATTCATTGGAGAGACTGTCACTATGAGATGTGACATACAGGGAGGAGGAGACTCTGACTGGAACTACAGATGGTATAAGAATAGTCCGGTAGTGATCCCCTTTAACATAAAGCCTGAGTACAGAATCAGTCCTGTCTACATGTCTAACAGTGGTTCATATACCTGTGAGGGTGTAAAGGGAAACAAGTTCTGCAAGACCAGTGAGGCTGTAAAACTGACCGTGTCTGGTAAGTCTATCTAATCATGTATAAAATAAATTCACTAGAATACTTTCTAAGACTGAAAGGTTGAAACCTGTCCTCTATCAAATCACAGATCAACCTCAACCTGTCCTGAGAATCTCTCCTCAGTGGCTGAACCCTGGAGACTCAGTGACTCTGAGCTGTGAGGTTGACAAGACGTCTACAGACTGGAGCTTCTCCTGGTACAGGACTGTTCCCTACAGAGCTGGGTTACCCTCCCTATCAGACAAGTCTTACTCTCTACAGCCCCTATCTGGCAATGTGACTACTGAAGACTCCTACACTCTGATCCCTGCTGGTCCTACTCACACAGGAGGATATGTGTGTAGAGCTGGGAGAGGAGACCCAGTCTATGACACACTCTACAGTGAACCTCAGTTTCTCTGGTCAGGAGGTAACTAACTGCATTGAAACTGTATTGAATCATATTTAAGTCACTCTTATGTGTCTATATAACTATAGGTTTGGCTGTCTCTCTTTGTTACAGATCTGCAGCCTTCAGCGTCTCTTACAGTAAATCCCAACAGAACTCAACACTTTACATCAAAGTCTCTCTCACTTATCTGTGAGCTGAAGGGGAACTCTACTGGATGGAGACTGAAGAGACACACAGAGACAGCATGGTCGTCAGAGTGTCCATCTACCTGGAGATCAATAACAGAATCCACCTGCACCATCACATCATTGGACACATGGTACAGTGGAGTGTTCTGGTGTGAGTCTGGATCAGGAGAGAACAGTAATGCTGTCAACATCACAGTAAATGGTACGTCTATTGTACAACAATCACTAGTGTTTTTACATTTCAATGCATGTTATGTTTCATTCTGTAACTGAATGATTGTCCCATAAAATATAATACAAGCTCATAAGATGTTGATGTATTGTGAGTGATGACTCCAGATTTACAGTATTATTGATATATTATGTTACACAGATGGTGATGTGATCCTGGAAAGTCCTGTCCATCCTGTGACTGAAGGAGACTCTGTGACTCTGACCTGTACATTTAGACATCAGGGAACAAATTCTAAACCCAAGACTGATTTCTACAAAGATGGAACACTCATCAAGAATGAGACCACAGGAGAGATGACCATCCCTGCAGTATCCAAGTCAGATGAAGGATTCTATAAGTGTAAATCTGATGAAGGAGAATCACCAGAGAGCTGGGTGACAATGAGAGGTGAGAAGAGCAGTGTGTGTGTGTGTGTGTGTGTGTGTGTGTGTGTGTGTGTGTGTTCAGGTGTCTTGATGGTAAAACAGGTGTTTTTCTAGTCCCTCCAGGTTCCGTTGTCTCCATCTCTCTGACCAGGCTGCTGTGTGGTCTACTGGTGATGTCTCCCTTTCTACTGGTGTCCATTGTGCTGATGGTGAAATGCTGCAGGGCTCGAGGTGAGAACTTTATTTCAGTGTATTTACAATCAGTTTATCCAGCTGGATAATCTCCTTCTATATGTCACGCTCTCTGATGGGTTACATTTTATCTCCTCAAGACCAGATACCATGTGATGATGTCATCGAACAGAACGAATCATCAGTGTGATCATTACAGCATGAACTGTAAGCTGAACAACCACTTTTATGATTGTAAAGTTTTTACCATTGATATAGGATAGTGTTTACTGAGTTTAATATCACTGAATGGAATTTCACAAATGCTGAATGTTATGATTTTGTAAGTTGACGTTTTCAGCTTTTGGTGGATTGTAAGCTTTCCTTTGTTATTGTTGATTGATGTAGATTTTTTTTATATTACACTTATCTGTCTTTATTTCAGTTTGCTAATTAAACAAGAGTGTAGTGCATTTTTTAAAATTAAAAGTCAAATTTGTTGTAGTTTTTTAAATATGTTGTATTTGAAATACCATCATGCTTTTTACATACAGGTGGATATATACAGTACATGAATCTTTTCTGTTTTTTATTCTAATTTTAAATACTAAAGATGCGTTTATACCTGGTTGGTCGACCTACTATAACAGTTAAGATAGAACACGTAGCTATAGTTTGTTATTAAAAATGTATATTTACACAATGCAGCTTTTATACTTATTATTATATAAAAGGTAGACTCAGCGAAATTACGTTGCCAAGAGTATCACTGCAGATATTGAGATGAGCGAGATGCAAGACTTCATTCTCACACAGCCACAGACAGTATCTGCACATATGCACGGGTTCACTTCACGTTCACAGTCTGGAAGTCACAGGACCAAAACAGGGAAGTTGAGTCTCATGCTTCAACGTTCTTAGTTGTTGTGGAAATTGAACCACTATGCAGTTTACTTTCTACATCTATGTCAAATCGCTGAATCTACCTTTAAACTCCACAAACTTTTGACTTATATTCGTTTTCAAATACTGTCTAAGTATTTTGTAAAAAAATAAAATAAACTTTTACAGCAGATATACATTTTCAACATGTATTTTGTAAAATGGTTTCAGTAGTTGTTATAGTAGTCAGATGAGTGTTCCACTATGGAAGTGATGATTCACCTCATCATTGTATTGCTTTGAAATATAACTTGATTTAAGTACATATTCATTTTACTTTCTGTATTTCTGAGTTGAAACAATGCTTGAATGTTTCTACACATTTCTTATTATGTAACACTTTCTAACAAAATCTCCATAGGGCTGACAGTCTTCTGTAAACCACATTCAGATTGACTTCTACTGATATGAACCCATACAGAAGTGTTCCATGTCTGTACTATTATGATGAGATAGAGAGAGGAAGGAATAAGAGGGCAGACCCAGTACACTGTGGGCTTATGCTGTTGCTATGTGACCAACGACCATATTAGTTTCTATATTGTGATCCACTAGAATGTGGAGTAGTTACAAGCCTGTCCCTGAAGGGGGCGATAACCCCAGATGTTTACCAGGCTGTACCCACTAAAGGTGAAGTCTGACTGCTTTTCCCCTTTAACCTTTCTCTCTCTATTTATGTTTGCTCCTTTACATGTTGTACAAGTGTCGCACACTCTACACTCTACAAAAATACACATTCAGATATTTAGAGGTAAATTATTGGAATAAATTGGGAAACGCTAAAATGTTTTGATTCATGTACCCAGTTTCCCAGCTTTGAATCTCCTCCCATCTCTGTTTTTTGGTAATGCATGTGTATGCTTCTGACGTACACACACACATACAAACTAAACAACACACACACATGCACATGCAAAATACATGAACAATTACCCTGATACACATCACATAAACAACACAATAACAAAGACATATATATATGTGGTCAGTCTTTAACTAAAAGTATCCCTCAGATCCATCTGAATAATGAAGGAGTTAGCTAGCGGACTGTGGTTTTGACTCATGCTACTACATATCAGTAATGTGTGTGAAGAGAGGGGGTGAGGAGGAGGAAGAAGGTGGGGGTGAAGATGTCTATTTGTGGGCAGAGGAACAACTGAGGTTCAAATCAAAATCAAATCAAACTTGATGTATTTAGCCCTTTGTACATCAGCTGATATCTCAAAGTGCTGTACAGAAACCCAGCCTAAAACCACAAACAGCAAGCAATGCAGGTGTTGAAGCTCGTTGGCTAGGAAAAACTCCCTAGAAAGGCCAAAACCTAGAGAGGAACCAGGCTATGAGGGGTGGCCAGTCCTCTTCTGGCTGTGCCGGGTGGAGATTATAACAGAACATGGCCAAGATGTTCAAATGTTCAATAATGACCAGCATGGTCAAATAATAGGTGTGGGACCGGTAGCACGTCCGGTGAACAGGTCAGGATTCCATAGTCGCAGGCAATACAGTTGAAACTGGAGCAGCAGCACGGCCAGGTGGACTGGGGACAGCAAGGAGTCATCATGCCAGGTAGTCCTGAGGCATTGTCCTAGGCCTCAGGTCCTCTGAGAGAGAGAAAGAGAGAATTAGAGAGGGCATACTTAAATTCACACAGGACACCGGATAAGACAGGATAAGTACTCCAGATATAACAAACTGACCCTAGCCCCCCGACACATAAACTACTGCAGCATAAATACTGGAGGCTGAGACAGGAGGGGTCAGGAGACACTGTGGCCCCAACCGATGATACCCCCGGACAGGGCCAAACAGGAAGGATATAACCCCACCCACTTTGCCAAAGCACAGCCCCCACACCACTAGGGGGATATCTTCAACCACCAACTTACCATCCTGAGACAAGGCCGAGTATAGCCCACAAAGATCTCCGCCACGGCACAACCCAAGGAGGGGCGCCAACCCAGGTTAGCACCCTAGGCTTGAAGGGAGGCCTACACTCAGTAAGGCATATCTATCTATCTATCTATCTATCTTTCTGTGCATTGTGGGTGCAAAAATTAAACAACCATCTGCACATTCTGATATCCAACTGCAAGCTCTGATGGCATCTCCGGTATCTATTCTCATTTCACCCTCCTTTTCTCCAATACGGAAGTAACCAGTGTGAGTTCATGTAGCTAATCATAAGAAGTCAGTCAGAAAACATACAGGCCAGCAACGGTTACTCTTTTTTTCTCACAGTCTTCATACATTTCTGTAGAATGCTTCTCTCTATTCTATTCTATTCTCTGTGCAGCAGCTGACATTAGTGGCTGTGTTGTGCTCACAACAGAAAATGGAGGACACACACTTTTTTTTCCCCCTGAATGCCCACCTCCCTCAAGCTCTCCCCCCGGCACTTTCTCATGTTTTCAGCCAGGGGTGGATTCAGCATGTCAGCCCTCCCTCCAGTCTCACCAACACACAGAGCAGGAGGGCAATATGTCTTCCACCCTTCACCATGGCCCTTTTTGCCTCTAACTGTTGGCGCAAACAATCACAGTCAAGGGGCTTCTTTGTCATTTGCAGAACTGAACACATTCAACTGAAATGTGGCTTCCGCATTGAACCCAAACCCTCTGAATCAGAGTGGTGAGGGGGGCTGCCTTAATTGACATCCATGTCTTTTGCACCTGGGGAACAGTTGTTGTGGGGGTTTAACTGCCTTGCTCAAGGGCAGAACGGCAGATTTATCCACTTTGACGGCTCAGGGATTCAAACAACCAACCTTTCAGTTACTGCCCCAACACTGGCCACCCTCTGTTTTTGTATCAAAGGGCGCTGCTACTCTATACAACAAGACAGGTGAAACCATATTGGCTTCCCTGTTCTACGGGAGACCAGGTTTCCGGCGCTCACTGTTAAAGCCCCTCAGCCCTTTTAAGGATTCTAAGAGATTATTTTGGCAAATGCGACTTGACGCTGTTATGGATAACACTCTCCTTTGAGCTAGAGATCAGTCAGTATAGTAATTTCTTACTTTACTTCTGGGTCTTAGGGAAGAACGGGGGGGGGGTTTACTTCACCCTCATTGGGCGGCAGAGCCACAGACAGCTATCTGGTACTGCCCTAGAGAAAGAAGCCAGTTCAGATTTGTCAGCATCATGGTGGGACCATTAACGCAGCAAAAGCAGGCTAGCTTCTACCCCAAACAGTTCAAAAGACCCATATTACCAAAATCTCCCAATAGTGAATCGCCGGAACCACATTTTATATTCATATACCATATCGTGAGCCGGTCTAAAACTACTCTCCCGTCATTAACCATTTGTTTACACTTCAGTCACCTGACGTTTTAAAGAGACAGTGTACAATTTTAATTGTAATGCATCTCAATAGGAAAATAGTGCATTTACACAATTTAGAATCCTAATATCCACAAATTACTGTAATTCCAATGACAGGTATTTGTATACACATTTTAGCTTTTATAATAAACAAATGTCTTTACAGTGTTACATATTAGTTTCTGGGGCACAACATGTGCTTCAAAAGTAGCTAGAATTCATATTGGCCCAATATAGGCTGTATCTCAATCAATATAAAAATGTGGTGCTCCTAACTTAAAACATTTGGGAGCACTATTGTTACAAATTTGTATTTTTATTTTAGAGCCCTGCAATAGGTCCTGGCAGCTATCGTCATGCAGGGTTTATAACCTAGCGAACAAAGCAATTCTCTATGGTGCGTGCATGTGTGTGTATGTGCGGGTTCGTGCATAGGTGTGTGTGCACGTGTGTGTTTGTTATTAAAAACATCTTTATTTAACCAGGCAAGTCAGTTAAGAACAAATTCTTATTTACAATGACGGCCTACCCCAGCCAAACCCTAACGACGCTGGGCCAATTGTGTGGCACCCTATGGGACGCCCAATCATGGCCGGTTGTGATACAGCCTGAAATCAAACCAGGGTCTGTAGTGACGCCTCTCGCAGTGCCTTAGACCGCTGTGCCACTCAGGAGCCCTGTTAAGTTAGGGTTTGTCTGAAGTTGTTATATTTCCTGTGTGGGCAGTGGAACAACTGAGGTTAGCTGGCTAGCTGGCTAAAGAGGAAGTAACCAGTGTGACATCATGCAGTATGGGGCCCTACAGAGAAGTTGGTCAGAAAAGAAACACGCCTTTAACCGATACTCTTTTTTCAGTCTTTGTTCATTTCTGTTGAAAGCTTTTCTCTCTAGTCCTCTGTGTGATGGTAAAGAGGCGTGAACTAATCCGTCTGTCATCGTATAGGAAGTAGAGGGGTTTGTCAGAAGAACTGTAGTTCAGAGTTCCAGCAGGACACAATGGAGTCCACCTTGATCTGTGTGTTACTCGGTAAGTACTGAGTGAGTGTGTTTGTGTATGAACACTAATTACCTGATTTACTAAACCTTTGATGGAAAAAAGACTACTCATGTATATTAAGAAAATGTTATACTTTAGCTTTTTTGTGTTTTATTCCTTATTGATAAAACAGTGGAAATGCTTATTAGTAAATTGTACTAAAATGATATTGCAGGACATGGTAAGTCTCTGGCCATTTTAAAGCTGCAGTCCGTACTTGAAACTACCACAAAACGGCCACCCTGCCACTTGTTGTGGTATACAGCTGAGGAATGTTGCTAGGGGAATTCATTCATGTACAGTGTTTGTTTACACTGATATTGTTAGCAAACATTGTCATTAAATAACAGTATATTCTGTGTTATATTTTATATTTATATAGCGCTTTTTAACCAATTGAGGTACTCAAAGTGCTTTACATAGTACTGGGAAACCCACCTCATCCACCAGCAATGTGTTGCACCCACCTGGGTGATCAGTTGTGTGTCAGAGCTCTCACCACACATCAGCTATTAGATGGAGAGGTGACGAGAGAGTGCCTTCAGAAAGTATTCATACCCCTTGACTCATTTCACATTTTGTTGTGTTACAGCCTGAATTCAAAATGTATTAAATGGTTTCTTTTTCTCACCCATCTACACACAATACCCATAATGACAAAGTGAAACATGTTTTTAGAAATGTTTGAAAATCTATTGAAAATGAAATACAGAAATATCTTAACTACATAATTATTCACACCCCTGAGTCATTACTTTATAGAATCATCTTTGACAGTGGTTCCAGCTGTGAGTTTTTCTTGGTTTTCCTTGGCTTTCAACACCTGGACTGTGCAATATTTGCCCATTATTATTTTTTAAATGATTCAAGCTCTGTCAAATTGGCTGTTGATCATTGCTAGACAACCATTTTCAGGTCTTGCCATAGATTTTCAAGTAAAGTCAAAACTGTATCTCAGCCACTCAAGAACATTGACTTTCTTCGTGGTAATCAACTCCATTGTAGATTTGGCATTGTGTTTTAGGTTATTGTCCTGCTGGAAGGTGAATTCATCTCCAGGGTCTGGTGGAAAGCAGACAACCAAATTTTCTCTAGGATTTTGCCTGTGCTTAACTCTGTTTATTTTTTATCCTGAAAAATTCCCCAGTCCTCGATTGCAAGCAAACCCATAACATGATGCAGTCACCACTTGAAAATATGAGGAGTGGAACTCATGATGAATGTATTGTATTGTATTTGCTCCAACCATAACACTCTGTATTCAGCACAAAAAAACAGTATTGCTTTGCCACATTTTTTGCAGAATTACTTTAGTATGTTGTTGCAAACAGGATGCATGTTGTGGAATATTTGTATTCTGTACAAGCTTCCTTCTTTTCACTCTGTCAATTAGGTTAGTATTGTGGAGTAACTACAATGTTGTTGATCGATCCTCAGTTTTCTCCTATCACAGCCATTTAACTCTAAATGTTTTAAAAAGTCACCATTGGCCTCATGGTGAAATCCCTGAGTAGTTTCCTTCCTCTCTGGCAAGTAAGTGAGGAAGGACACCTGTATCGTTGTAGTGACTGGGTGTATTGATACACCATCCAAAGTGTAATTACCAACTTCACCATGTTCAGATGGTTATTCAAGTCTGCTTTTTTACATTTTGTCCATCTACCAATAGGTGCCCATCTTCAAGAGATTTTGGAAAACCTGGTCTTGTGGTTAAATCTGTGTTCGAAATTCACTTCTCAACTGAGGGGCCTTATAACTAATAGTCTGTGTGGGGTACAGAGATGAGGTTGTCATTCAAAAATCATTTTAAACACTATCATTGCACACATAGTGAGTCCATGAAACTTATTATGTGACTTGTTAATAAAATTCACTTCTGAACTTGTCTGCTTGTCTGAAATGTCTGCTTTTAATTTGTAAATATCTATGGGGTATTGTGTGTAGGCCAGTGACAAAGTGACAAAGCATTTCAATCTAATACATTTGAAATTCAGGCTGTAACACAACAACATGTGTAAAAAGTCAAGGGGTGTGAATACTTTCTGAAGACACTATATTATGCCAACTAGTAATGAGGGGGATGATTAGGTGGTTATGATGGAAGGGGGCCAGGTTGGGAATGTTGCCATGACACCAGGATTAACATCCCTAGTCTTACAATAAGTGACATGGGATTTTTTATAACCACAGAGAGTCAGGACAACCATTTAACTTCCTATCAAAAAGACAGCACCCTAAGTAGGGAAATGTCACCTAGACTGCTCTGGTATCTCCTTAGACCAGAGGGAAGAGTGGCCCCTACTGACCCTCCAACACCACTTCCAGCAGTCTCCTATCCAGAGACAGACAAGGCCCGACCCTGCTTAGCTTCAGAAGCAAGCCAGCAGTGGGATGAAGGGTGGTATACTGCTGGTACTGTAGGTGGCAACATGTAAAGTGACATGTGATAACATTACTTACTTACTGACTGTATTGTTCCCATGGGGAAATGTTGTTGCAGTGTCATGTACACATTTAAAGTGGCATTTAAATACAAAACAAAATTGACAATACAACTTTCATAACTGTTACGCACCAATAAAAAACAATAATAGTAAGAAATTAAACATGAAATAAAAAAGAAGAAAAAGACTAGCCTGCTGGACTTACGGAGTCAATGTAAACTACACGTCATTAAACTACAAATATTGTAGCACTGGGAAACATGATCTCGTGAAATAAATGAGACAACATGGGGATACAAATATTCAATGTGATGCCAAGAAACTTAACGTGATAACATTTTCACAACTAAAACAGCAAATATAAAAAAAATTCAAATGTGAAAATGCAATTCTACAGAGTTAGATTTTCTCAGGTGAAAGTTTTTCACACGTGAAATTGTTGCAATTCACATGTGAGGTGGAAACGTATTTTTTCTCTCGTGAAAAGGTGGTGATAATATTAATTTAATACATGTGAACATATGGTTTCAAGATTTACCTCACGTCTCTTGTTTTCACATGTGAAAATGTCAGCTCAACATGTGAAAACATCTATTTCACATGTGAAAATGTCAGCTCAACATGTGAAAACAGCTATTTCATATGTGAAAATGTCAGCTCAACATGTGAAAACATCTATTTCACATGTGAAAATGTCAGCTCAACATGTGAAAACAGCTATTTCACATGTGAAAATGTCAGCTCAACATGTGAAAACATCTATTTCACATGTGAAAATGTCAGCTCAACATGTGAAAACAGCTATTTCACATGTGAAAATGTCAGCTCAACATGTGAAAACAGCTATTTCACATGTGAAAATGTCAGCTCAACATGTGAAAACAGCTATTTCACATGTGAAAATGTCAGCTCAACATGTGAAAACAGCTATTTCACATGTGAAAATGTCAGCTCAACATGTGAAAACAGCTATTTCACATGTGAAAATGTCAGCTCAACATGTGAAAACATCTATTTCACATGTGAAAATGTCAGCTCAACATGTGAAAACATCTATTTCACATGTGAAAATGTCAGCTCAACATGTGAAAACATCTTTTTCACATGTGAAAATGTCTGCTCAACATGTGAAAACAGCTATTTCACATGTGAAAATGTCAGCTCAACATGTGAAAACATCTATTTCACATGTGAAAATGTCAGCTCAACATGTGAAAACAGCTATTTCACATGTGAAAATGTCAGCTCAACATGTGAAAACAGCTATTTCACATGTGAAAATGTCAGCTCAACATGTGAAAACATCTATTTCACATGTGAAAATGTCAGCTCAACATGTGAAAACATCTATTTCACATGTGAAAATGTCATCTCAACATGTGAAAACATCTATTTCACATGTGAAAATGTCAGCTCAACATGTGAAAACACCTATTTCACATGTGAAAATGTCAGCTCAACATGTGAAAATGTAATTTTAATGTGAAAGCGCACATTTCTTTTTTGAGTCTTTTTTGCAAGGGATGTAATTAAATGGTGTAGGAGTTTTAAGGTGAGTGACATGCTGTACATTTGACATGATCGCTTCAATATGACCCCACCTGGGATTTGAAACTCAGAACCTCTAAATTTGGGGTATGCTGATCTTTCTGCTGCGCTAAAGAGTCTGTACTTCTGCATTCTCAGAAGTCCCCTACAGATGAATTACCTATTCCTATATCTATACCTAAATCTATATCACCGCACTTTGCAAAATAATGCCATCTGCACTTCTATTTTAGTTATCAGTTAATCTGACATCATTTATTTTATTTAATTACTTCAGTAACTTGTGTTTTTTCTGTATATTTGTATCATGTTGGTGGGGCATATTATTCTGTTTTAAGGTTACTCCTGAATCACTATGATAAATATAATAGGTTTTATTGAGTGTATTTTAAACAAAGCTGAGATTTACAGTAAAGTTCAACGTTTAGGAATACAGGTGAAATCAGTTATTGACACACAAACGGTGCCGTGGAAGATTGGAATGCCATGAACCAAGAGATTGTGAGTTTCAATCAAATCACATTTTATTGGTCACATCCATATATTTAGCAGATATAATTGCGGGTTTTGCGAAATGCTTGTGAGGACATGTTGCATTTAGATTAGTTGTTTATTTAGTCACATGCATAAGGTCACAGATGTAATAGCAGTGTACAGTGAAATACTTAAACTCTGAGATCCAACAGTTCAGGTTTAAATTAAACAATAATAATAACATAAAAAATAATACATACATATTTACAACTTTGACAATGAAAAATACAAATGTCCATTAGGTTGTGGGCAGGGTAATTGTCGGTATCAGGCTGTGATGCAGTTGACATACTAGGCTGTAATGCAGCCCGACAGTGTGCTCTTGATGGTGCTCCTGTAGAAAACTGTGGTGCCCCTTGGGAAAAGGCTGAATTTCATCAGCCTCCTGAGGTTAAAGAGTTGCTGTCGAGCCCTCCTCACCACGGTGTCTGTGTGGTTTGACCATTTCAGCTCCTCTAACATATGTACACCAAGGAACTTTAAGTTTTTGACCATCTCCACGGCAACCCCATTGATGAGGATGGGGGCGTGTCCAACCTGGTTCCTCCTGAGGTCCGCAATCAGCTTTGTTTTGCTGAAGGTGAGGGAGTGGTTTTTTACCTGGCACGACACCGGCAGAGTGCCTACCTCCTTCATGTATGGTGTCTCGCCGCTCTTGGTAATCAGGCCTACTACTGTTGTGTCGCCAGTGAACTTGATGATGGAGTTGGAACTGGTTGAGGCCATGCAGTCGTGGGTATACAGGGAGTACAGCAGATGACTAAGGATGCACCCTTGTGGGGCCCCTGTGTTGAGAATCCGTGTTGATGAGGTAATGTTGCCTATCTTCATCACCTGAGGGCTGCCCGTCAGGAAGTCTAGGACCCAGTTGCATAAGGAAGAGTTCAGTCCCAGGGCTGTGAGTTTTCTGGTGAGCTTAGAGGGCACAATGGTATTGATGGCCGAGCTGTAGTCAATAAACAGCATCCGCAGATATGCAATCCTCTTGTTCGGGTGTGTGAGGGCTGCTTGCAGTGAAATGGCGATTGTGTTGTCCATGGATCTGTTGGGGCAGTAGGGGAAATGGAGAGGGTTGTGTGTGTCGGGGAGGGAGCATGTTATGTAGTCTTTGACAAGCCCCTCAAAGTATTTCATAATGATGGAATTGAGTGCAATGGGTCGGTAGTCATTTAGTTAAGTTACTATCTCTTTCTTGGTCAAGTGGATATCTTGAATAATAATTACAGTATAAATAAACAATCACAATGTAATCATTTCAAAATGAGTCACATGAAAGTTGAAAACACTGACTGTGTGACGTTCCGGGGACATCCTAACGACAAATTTTAGGGCATCACCTGTGAAATGTAATGTTAAAAATATCCACCTCTGAAACTTCATATGAAATATCATCACATGTGAAGTGTTCCAAAACCAAATGGTTTTCATTGATTCCACATGTGAAAGGTTATGTGATCACATGTGAAGATCCATCCACCTGGAAAAGAGGAATGCATATGTGAGGATTGGCAGGACAGAGAAGCTATGTCTGGTAAGACGAGAGGCGGGTGTGTGTGTCTGTTTGTAAATAACAGCTGGTGCACGATTTCTAATATTAAAGAAGTCTTGAGGTTTTGCTCGCCTGAGGTAGAGTACCTCATGATAATCTGTAGACCACACTATCTACCAAGAGAGTTCTCATCTATATCATTCGTAGCCATCTATTTACCACCACAAACCGATGTTGGCACTAAGACCATACTCAACAAGCTGTATAAGGGAAAATTTGGGAAAATCTGGCAATAATTCTATCCTCCTGACTCCTGCTTACAAGCAAAAACTAAAGCAGGAAGTACCAGTGACTCGCTCAATACGAACGTGGTCAGAAGACCAATGACACTGAGGAGTATACCACCTCAGTCATCATCTTCATCAATAAGTGCATCGATGACGTCGTCCCCACAGTGACCGTACGTACATATCTCAACCTGAAGACATGGATTACAGGGAACATCCACACTGAGCTAAAGGCTAGAGCTGCCGCTTTCATGGAGCGGTACACTAATCCGGACACACACTAAGAAATCTCGCTATGCCCTTATGCAGGAGTGGCTAAGGCTGTTCTGACCATACACCCCAACAGCTCCCAGATATTCAGTGGAGAGTCTGTCACTCTCAGATGTGACATACAGGGGGGAGGAGTCACTGACAGGGAGTACAGATGGTTAACACCCAGTCCAGATCAATGTCCACAGAAAGAACATGAATGTATTATCAGTTCAACTGAGTTTTCCCACTGTGGTGACGACAGATGTCTGGGTTCACATCAGCAGCAGGATTCTAAATTGAGTAATCAGTGACACGTACGTCATCTTATCTCTCATTCACATCTGTGCCTCCGTTCTTATAACCAGATTGCTAGAGAATTTAATGTTTATTTTTCCACCATAAGCCACCTCCAACGTTGTTTCAGAGAACCGTCTACACAACTACGTGTAACCACGTCAGCCCAGGACTTCCACATCCGGCTTCTTCACCTGTGGGATGGTCTGAGACAAGCCACCCGGACACCTGATGAAACTCTGGGTTTCCACCAAAAAATGTGTCAGAAGCTGTCTCAGGGAAACGTATCTGTTTGCTCATCGTCTTCACCAGGGTCTTGAACTGACTGCTACTTGGTGTTGTAACGGACTTCAGAGAGCAATGCTCACCTTCGATGGCACGCTGGAGAAGTTCACAGATTAATAACGGTTAAAACTGTATTGGGTATGGCATCCTGTTTGTGAGCGGTTCGCTTTTGTCAACGTTGTGAACAGAGTGCCCCATGGTGGCAGTGTTTTTAATTGTATATTAATTATTGTTTTTTACATACATTTATTTAACTAGCAAGTCAGTTAAGAACAAATTCTAATTTATAATGAAAGCCTAGGAACCGTGGGTTAACTGCCTTGTTCCAGGGTGTAATGACAGGTTTTTACCTTGTCAGCACGGGGATTTAATCCAGCAGCCTTTCGGTTACTGGCCCAACAATCTAAAAGTTATGGTATGGGCAGGCATAAGCTATGGACAACTAACAAATATTGGCAATTTGAGATCCTGAGACCCATTGTAATGCCATTAATCCGCCCCCTTCACCTCATGTTTCAGCATGATAATGCATGGCCCTATGTCTCAAGGATCTGTACACATTTCCTGGAAGCTGAAAATGTCCCAGTTCTTCCATGGCCTGCATACTCACCAGACATGTCAGCCATTGAGCTTTCTTTGGGATATTCTGGAACGACATCTACAACAGTGTGTTCCAGTTCCCGCCAATATCCAGCAACTTCGCACAGCCATTGAAGAGGAGTGGGACAACATTCCACAGGCCACAATCAACAGCCTGCTCAACACTGCCGCGCTGTATGAGGCAAATTGTGGTCCCACCCGATACTGACTGCTTTTCTGATCCATGCCCCTACATTTTTAAAAAGTATCTGTGACCAACAGATGCATATCCGCATTCCCAGTCATAGGAAATCCATAGATTAGGGCTCAATGAATTTATATAATTTGACTAATATCTAATATACATATACTTTGACTAATTTATATGACCTGTAACTCAGTAAAATCTGAAATTGTTGCATGTTGAGTTTATATTTTAATTCAGTGTATTAGTATATACATTTCACAGAATATTAGAATTATACACTTTTTTTTAAAGACTACTTTTACAATATATTTGCTCTTGTATTTCACTTTTTTTTTACCATCCACAAGAGGGTGTGAATGCACAAGTAAACAGTTATAGTCAACTCATCCATACAACCGTCTTTCAGCCTTTCTTTCAGCCTAAAATAGTTTTGGGGCTCCCAATGTGTGAGTTCGAGGGACAATCTGTGATTAGTACATACATTTTGGGAATCTTAAAGAATATAACTTGCAAATGCCTCGTGAGCTTAGTTGCCAATTGAGATTTTCATAATTCATTTTAAAATAAAGGTGTTGAAATGGACATTTCTTCTCTGTTTTATGAAGTATTTCTGAAAACATCTAGACAAAATAGAATGTTTCAGTGTTCAGTGTCCACTTTCACAGTGTGTGAGAAACACCTCAAAACAAAAAGATCATGAAAGGGATCAATAGAGGACATTCACTACAGTATATTAATTGTCATGAATTAACCCCCAAAAAGATAAAATCATTTTACAGTACAATTTCCAGTTTTACTCTTCCCATCCAGTAATAAATATGTTTGTCATACATTCGAACACAATGAAATGTCAGTGACAAAAACATATTTGATCATGACTAAATGCATGGGAAGTAAGGCTATGTGGTATTTACAGGCCCAGCTCTGAGGGGGTTGCTAAAAGACCAGGAACAATTCAGCTTCATGGCTTATCCTCGAAAACCAGTTACTGGTTATAGTTTTTGATTGAATGCTGTCTTCCTCATTGAGTCTCTGGTCTGTGGGATGATGTGTATACACACACACACACACACACACACACACACACACACACACACACACACACACACACACACAGGAGGATGCTGAGTGAGAACAGTGTGGTGGTGAGGTACATAACACAACTCATATTGGGTTCCTATTTTCCCCTGGGCTTTATTAGAATATTGTAGTAATATCAATGTACTGCAGTCATACTGATACCATCTCTAAAGGCAGTACCAAGACAGTTGGCTTGTCATGTTCATTAGAATGTACAGCAGGCAGGATTCTAGCTCGCTGTAGTTACAGTGTGTATTCATTTCATAATTACAACACTTATTAATTTGACTCTATTTGTGGAAACGACTGACGACGGATTGGATTTTTCTCAGGCTTTCACTTGCAACATCAGTTCTGTTACACTCACAGACAATATCTTTACAGTTTCGGAAACGTTAGAGTGTTTTCTATCGAAAGCTGTCAATTATATGCATATTCTAGCATCTTTTCCTGACAAAATATTCCGTTTAAAACGGGAACGTTTTTTTTTTCCAAAAATGAAAATACTGCCCCTAGAGTTCCAAGAGGGCCATTAAATTATTTATTTGACCAAATTCGCCACTCTCTTATTGACCTCTGTACATAAACTCCTTGCTTGGTAAGCGAAAAATACTGAAAACACCACATGATGGGGAAGACAGATTTTTGGGACATTTGTCTCGTTTCAACTCTTCCTCTCTGGTTTGTCTCAGTCTTGCCCTCTACCTGTAGTTAGGACAGGTTAAGCCTGTGTACATTTTGTAAATCTAGGTTACTTACTTGATATTTTGTACTTCATGGCGTCGTCACCTACTCCTTCCCACAGTTTTGCTGTGTCCACTCCTTTTACAGAAAGAGGAAGTTGACTTGAGATAAACAGGACATGCTAATTTACTCTGTTTCTCTTTAAAGCATCTGTAGCTTTTTAATTCTGACAAAAAGCCCTATTTGTTTCAAAGCCACAGGAACTGTAGGGGACACTGGACACTAACTTTGGAACGCAATGTTCCAACTGCAACTCTCAACTTGATATAGAATGTTATGTAGTAGGTAGTTTAGTGTTAACACACAGTTAGGCAATACACTCATGCAAAGGCTGAGGGCACGAGATGTGAAAAAAAACTACCCCAGCTCCTCGTCAGCTCAGTAGGCAAATAGTCTAGAGACGCTGCTGACACTGTTTGCGAGATGCTGGAAAAAAGGCATTTTTTTAAACCGTCCATCGAGTCCTGCCATGTCTACAGACATCACCCAAACAAACAAGAACAGTCCCTCAGAGAATGATCGAGTGCAGAGCTGGTAAATAGTTGCTTATAGATATGTCAGTTGTGTAGCTAGCTGCCGGCTGACACTGAGCTTCAGCTGTCTAATGAACAAGTCATCCACCAAACCCCTGAGAGGAGTTAGTTACTTAGCTTGCTGACTGTGGTTTTGACATGCTCTCCTAAGCAGCAGTGTGACAGTGAGAGGTGAGAAGAGCTGCGTGTGTATGAAGGGAGGGGGTGGCTGAAGATGTCCATTTCCTTTGTGGGCAGTGGCACAAATTAGGTTAGCTAGCTAGGCATGCATATATATATATATATATATATATATCTCAGTATACAGAGAAAGCGTTTTTGACCATTCTTGATACACAAGGGAAACTGTTCAACGTGAAAAACCCAGCAGCGTTAGAGTTCTTGAAACAAACCAGTGTGTCTGGCACTTGATACCAGACCCCGTTCAAAGGTTCTTAAATCGCTAGTCTTGCCAGTTCACCCTCTGCGTAGCACACATACACAACCCACGTCTCAATTGTCTCAAGGCTTAAAAATCCTTATTTAACCTGTCTTCTCCCCTTCATCTACACTGATTGAAGTGGATTTCACCTCGATTAACCTGTTCAGTAGGGTCTATGTCAATTCCTGACATGTAATCCTTGTAAAAAAAAATCCCTGTTTTAGGTCAGTTAGGATCACCACTTTATTTTAAGAATGTGAAATGTCAGAATAATGGTAGAGAGAATGATTTATTTCAGCTTTTATTTATTTTATCACATTCCCAGCATGTCAGAAGTTTACATTCACTCAATTAGTATTTGGTAGGATTGCTTTTAAATTGTTTAACTTGGGTCAAACGTTTCGGGTAGCCTTCCACAAGCTTCCCCTAATGAGTTGGGTGAATTTTGGCCCATTACTCCTGACAGAGCTGGTTTGTAAGGCCTCCTTGCTCACACACGCTTTTTCAGTTCTGCGCACAAATCTTCGATAGGATTGAGGTCAGGGCTTTGTGATGGCCACTCCAATACCTTGACTTTGTTATCCTTAAGCCATTTTGCCACTACTTTGGAAGTATGCTTTGGAAGACCCATTTGCGACCAAGCTTTAACTTCCTGACTGATGTCTTTAGATGTTGCTTCAATATATCCACATAATTTTCCTCCCTCATGGTGCAATCTATTTTGTGAAGCGCGCCAGTCCCTCCTGCAGCAAAGCACCTTCACAACATTACGCTGCCATCCCCGTCCTTCACAGTTGGGATGGTGTTCTTCGGCTTGCAAGCATTCCCCTTTTCCTCCAAACATAACGATGGTCATTATGGACAAACAGTTCTATTTGTTTCATCAGACCAGAGGACATTTCTTCATGTGCAGTTGCAAACCGTAGTCTGGTTTTTTTATGGCTGTTTTGGGGCAGTGGCTTCTTACTTTCTGAGCGGCCTTTCAGGTTATGTCGATATAGGACTCGTTTTTACTGTGGATATAGATACTTTTGTACCTGTTTTCTTCCAGCATCTTCACAAGGTCCTTTGCTGTTGTTTTGGGATTGATTTGCACTTTTCGCACCAAAGTACGTTCATCTCTAGGAGACAGAACGCGTCTCCTTCCTGAGCAGTATGATGGCTGCATGGTCCCATGGTGTTTATACTTGCGTACTATTATTTGTACAGATGAAGGTGGTACCTTCAAGCATTTGAAAATTACTCAGAAGGATGAACCAGACTTGTGGAGGTCTACAATTTTCTTCTGAGGTCTTGGCTGATTTCCTTTGATTTCCCATGATGTCAAGCAAAGGGGCACTGAGTTCGAAGGTAGGCCTTGAAATACATCCACAGGTACACCTCCAATTGATTCAAATTATGTAATTTAGCCTATCAAAAGCTTCTAAAGCCAAGACATAAGTTTCTGGAATTTTCCAAGCTGTTTAAAGGCACAGTCAAGTTAGTGTATGTAAACTTCTGACCCACTGGAATTGTGATATATGTGAAATAATCTGTCTGTAAACAATTGTTGGAAACATTACTTGTGTCATGCACAAAGTAGAGTGGTTGAAAAACAAGTTTTAATGACTCCAACCTAAGTGTATGTAAACTTTCGACTTCAACTGTATATTGGTCATATTGGTCAATGCTCCCAAGTGGCGCACAATGGGATTGCCTTGCAGTTCTCCAGCTGTATCCACAGAAAGCGCACAAGGTTCAATGCATGAGGGCAAGCGGCATGGGATGGGCCATAGAGCCACGCACAGAAGACGGACATAGCCCATCTGATACCCCGCCACACTGGGTCGCACTGAGCAACATTTTAAGGGGCATTGCACTAATAACGGCACTGACAAAGGAAACGTTCCCGCTGTTCTTAATGCCGGTCTGCACGTTCAAACTAAAACAATGTAACTAATAATGGCATCTTTATGTTTTCGTTAATAAAATAATGATACAAATACTCTTTCAAAATGCTATTGTTTATTTGGTTATGTATCGATAATGAATTACTATGGGAATAAATATCACTGAATTACAGAAATATTTAAACAAAGTTAATTAAGGTAAACAAATGGTTGCTTACTGGAGAATACTCTTTCAAACACACACGGTCACGTTGCACAGCGTCATTATGGCTATTAGCAGGTAGCTGGACAATAAACTTTCCTAGAAGGAGGGTAGGGGGAGAATTCTATTGCCAAATGTATTTCTTAGTTCGGTTGGCTGTATAACAACCGGCCGTGATTGCTGCCTGCCATCCAGGACCTCTACACCAGGCGGTGTCAGAGGAAGGCCCTAAAAATTGTCAAAGACCCCAGCCACCCCAGTCATAGACTGTTCTCTCTACTACCGCATGGCAAGCGGTACCAGAGTCCTAAGTCTAGGACCAGAAGGCTTCTCAACAGTTTTTACCCCCAAGCCATAAGACTCCTGAACAGGTAATCAAATGGCTACCCGGACTATTTGCATTGTGTGCCCCCCAACCCCTCTTTTACGCTGCTGGTACTCTCTGTTTATCATATATGCATAGTCACTTCAACTATATCTACATGTACATACTACCTCAATCAGCCTGACTAACCGTTTTCTGTACATAGCCTCGCTACTGTTATTTTCAACTGTCATTTTACTGTTGTTTTCATTTCCTTACTTACCTATTGTTCACCTAATACCTTTTTTTTGTACTATTGGTTAGAGCCTGTAAGTAAGCATTTCACTGTGACAAATAAACGTTGATTTGATTTGATTTGTTGCAATTTCACTTTAATCCACCAGAAAAGACAAAACAAATAATACAACAAAAAGTATCATTGTTATTATTACGTATCACATCCGACTGTGATTGGGAGTCCTTCAGGGTGGCGCACAATTGGCCCAGCGTTTCTCTCCCTCTAAAAACAGCAATTCATGGTTTGGCCTTTACAAATGCTATTTTGGCATTTATTCAGATTACAATCGCTCATTTTTTTTTTTTTTAAACGAAATAACCTCCAAAATATTGTTATATATTATCAAGTTGATGGCACAGTCATATACTGTAGCGGCACCTACATAAAGCTGAGAGACTCACTCATTCATGGCTTTGGATGAAAATAAATACATTCTTTCTGATAGTCTTTAATAATGAAATGTTTTGGTTATCCTGACCTGGACACCATGTAAAGTATTATAATAGCCCATTGTGGCTGTTTGCAGGACAATATACCTTTACCAACACCTCTCTGTATTTTCATACTTTGTGGATGGGGCCTCCCCAGTGGCGCAGCTGTCTAATCAAATCAAATCAAATGTTATTTGTCACATACACATGGTTAGCAGATGTGAATGTAGCGAAATGCTTGTGCTTCTAGTTCCGACAATGCAGTAATAACCAACGAGTAATCTAACCTAACAATTCCAAAACTACTACCTTATACACACAAGTGTAAAGAATATGTACATAAAAGAATATGTACATAAAGATATATGAATGAGTGATGGTACAGAACGGCATAGGCAAGATGCAGTAGATGGTATCGAGGACAGTATATACATATGAGATGAGTAATGTAGGGTATGTAAACATTATATTAAGTAGCATTGTTTGAAGTGGCTAGTGATACATTTTTAGATCAATTTCTATCAATTTCCATTATTAAATTGGCTGGAGTTGAGTCAGTATGTTGGAAGCAGCCACTCAATGTTAGTGGTGGCTGTTTAACAGTCTGATGGCCTTGAGATAGAAGCTGTTTTTCAGTCTCTCAGTCCCAGCATTGATGCACCTGTACTGACCTCGCCTTCTGGATGATAGCGGGGTGAACAGGCAGTGGCTCGGGTGGTTGTTGTCCTTGATGACCTTTATGGCCTTCCTGTGACATCGGGTGGTGAAGGTGTCCTGGAGGGCAGGTAATTTGCACCCGGTGATGCGTTGTGCAGACCTCACTACCCTCTGGAGAGCCTTACGGTTGTGGGAGGAGCAGTTGACGTACCAGGCGGTGATACAGCACGACAGGATGCTCTCAATTGTGTATCTGAAGAAGTTTGTGAGTGCTTTTGGTGACAAGCCAAATTTCTTCAGCCTCCTGAGGTTGAAGGGGCGCTGCTGCGCCTTCTTCACCACTCTGTCTGTGTGGGTGGACCAATTCAGTTTGTCCGTGATGTGTACGCCGAGGAACTTAAAACTTACCACACTCTCCACCGCATCGCAATGCAAAATGCGTTGCTACAGATACCCGTGCCGGTCTCCACCGGGAGACCCATGAGGCAGCTTTTGGTTTTAATTTAGAATCCTCCAATCCTCTATATGTAATTATTGGCGGAGAGTCACGTCATATTTTTCGATACACTGTAGGCCTTCCGTAGGCTACATGAGTCTCACTAGTGTTGAGTAATGTGCTGTTAAAAGTGGTCTGTATTATTTATTTAAATTGATTCCCAATAGGATTTGAAGCAATAGCAAAAACTATTTTAGCATCGTTTCGCCATTCTCTGATACAAGCAAGGGGACTGTTCTTGATAAATCAATGAGATTTTTATGTTGACTGAAAGGACCAGATACACACACACATGAAAAATACATTGTCCTGATACACATCTCATAAACAACACACTAACAAATACATATCTATGTAGACAGTTTTTAACTAAATGTGTCCCTCAGAACCATCTGAGTAATGAATAAGTTAGCTAGCTGACTGTGGTTTTGACACATGCTATTACTGAGCAGTAGTGTGTGTGTGATGAGAGAGGGTGAGGAGAGGGAAAGAGGTGGGGGTGAAGATGTCTATTTGGGCTAAGTGGAACAACTGAGGTTAGCACCCTAGGCTTGAAGGGAGGCCTATAGTCAGTATCTATCTAGCTATCTATCTGTGCATTGTGGGTGGAGAGATGAAACAACCATCTGCACATTCTGATATCAAACTACAAGCTCTGATCTCATCTCAGGTATCTATTCTCATTTCACCCTCCTTTTATCCAATAAAGAGGAAGGAACCAGTGTGAGTCCATGTAGCGAATCACAAGACGTTTGTCAGAAAATAAACTCGCAAGCAACTGTTACTCTTTTTTTTCACAGTCTTTGTACATTTCTGTAGAATGTTTCTCTCTATTTCTCTGTGTGACGGTAAAGAGGCGTGAACTAATAGATCTGTCATCATATAGGAAGTAGAGGGGTTTGTCAGAAGTACTGTAGTTCAGAGTTCCAGCAGGACAGAATGGAGTCCACCTTGATCTGTGTGTTACTCTGTAAGTACTGAGTGAGTGTGTTTGTGTATGAACAATAATTACCTGATTAATTAACTAAGCCTGTGATGGAAATAAGGATTAAGACAATCATGTAAATTAAGACAGTTTCATGTTTTAGCTTTTTAGTGTGTTTTGTACCTTATTGATAAAACAGTGCAAATACTTATTAGTAAATTACACTAAAGTTGGATAGCAGCAAATATGGTGTAGGTCTACAGATGAAGGATCTTAATTTGGTCACTCTTTGTTGCTAAGAATTGTCATTAACCACAGGAAATGCAGATTTTATCAGTATTGCACTTTTCATGTCGCCTAATTTTGGCCAGCTAATATCCTAACCACCAATCAAGCAACATGTTGGACTAAATGTTTAAATCCGGTTGCTGCAGGATTATTTTGCTGTGAACATATAGTTTAATTTAAGATCATATATCTGTATATGAGGTGGGGGTGGATGACCACCCTACACTGAAGTAGCATCTCTGTGAGAACCTGAGCTTGTATAGCAGATGGTGTGGTGGTGTGGTGAGCATTTAACCAGGTCACCACTCAGGAAATAAAGAGTAGCTCTAACTCAGTGGTTACTAAATGTGCTGTCAATGACGATGAATGCAAAATGCTATATTTGTTGGATGTGTTCTAGTATCAAGTTGTGAATATTGTAAATGGTTGAGAGTTCCGCCTCTACAGATATAGTAAACTGTACTAAGAGATTGATGAGTGTTGACAAGCTATACCTCATGGTGCTATGGACAAAAGAGACTATCAAGACTGAAGACTAACAATGCTATTCATAAGGTTGTCTTCAGCTAACGTGGTACTATCTAGCTAGGCTATTAACCAACTAGGTGAACACTAGCTAGCTAGCACCAAAAGCTCACGGCTAATCATCGAATTGCACACGGTTCAGCAATGCTTTTCCCCCAAAGTTATTATGGGCCCTGTACCCCATGGAAAACAAACATTCTCAGGCAGCTCTCGATCAAGTCCAGTGAGTTTTGTAAGGTTTTACTGAGTAACGGCCTGTGCTGAGTTTAAGCCACACTCCTAGTCCTCACGGCTAATGAAAGCTAGCTAACCGCCGTCTGGGTATAGCCATTTTAGCCGTTGTATTTAGTTCGCCTTGCATTGAGTTGCTTTGTGCCTACTAACTGAACCAGACCCACTTTGTGGGGATTCGGTCCACTTGAGTTATTTTGCTTCAAGTGCTTGTTTGATGTCACCTCTTTGACGCCACTACCTCTGGTGAGCACGAGTCACCTGGCACCTGATGCACACTAATTACTGTCTACTATTACCAGTTGTGATTTAGGCATGTAAATATTGGTGGGGCCCCAAAAAAAGTGGGATGCATGCCAGCAAATCCACTACACAACACAACACTAAACAATACATTAATTTCACTATAACGGTGACAAACGTACCCCACAAACTGTTAGGGCCAAAAATAAAGCTGTCCCAACAGCAGAGTCACAACAGCAGTCACAACACCTTACCACTGCTACACCTGGCTATCAGCGTAGCCTTGTCTGGCAGCGAAATAGTTCATTCAGCCTCATTTACTGCCTTTTAAAAAAACATAGCTGATATGGCTTACTTGCTTAAACAAATGGTGTCTACTGACAATTGAGATTTATGAACTATAGCATAAGGGGACGACAAGTGGATAAGAGGCAATCCGCAATTTCGATTAAGACATTAATGAGTGAGCTAAGATGGACGTAGTCTATATAACTATTTGTTCAGCACTTTTGAAATGTAGTGACAGAATTCAGAACATGAGCCGTACATACAGTGTTCTCCCTGTACACCAAGTCAGAACCGTAGGACAAATAAAGGGGGCATATAAGCAGACAATGAAAGCTCTTACAATATTCGATGATTACATTTCTCAAAAACAGGTTATAGGCTACATGTGCACCACCAAGTCACAACAGTAGATGAAATTAAGAGGTGAAAATGGACCACATTATTAGGGTGATCCACATGTTCTTCAAACAGCTTACTACACAACATACACGTAGTATTACTTTCTTAGCTACAGTATACATATATCCCTGTCATATTACATAATTTATGCAGCAGCATACAATGCATTTTTGGACTCACCTTGTTGTGCTGTGTTCACTTGAACAGGAAGCTGGCGTGGCGGTCCTTCGTGGACAAATTTTGTCATCAATCTTTGTCATCAAAGTCTGGCATTCTCTGGATTTATGGTGCTTTCAAGACAACTGGGAACTCTGGAAAAAAAAGGTTGAATAATGATGACATCAGTGATCTTCGAGTCGTAGCTCTAGAAAGAGGCCAGAGTTGGATGAAAGTTCAAAACGTATAGTCCCAGTCGTAGCTTGATTTTCCAGTGTTCCCAATTGTCTTAAACTCACTATAGTCAGATTTTGCAGTTCTGAGTTAACAGTTGCTTTGATCAAGGCACAAATCATGCTTCATTGACAGCATGGCCACTGTTGATTGTTTATCATTTTAAACTAGGAAAATAGACCCCTAGTCTTAGACTTAGGACCACACAGCCACTCCCCTGAGTAGCAGGCTAATGATTGCTTTGCAATGCTTGCAGATAAATTTGCGATTTTCAACTTGTGTAATGTTTATCTCCAAAGGCCGATGAGCACCGGCACGTTTTATCTATAATTTCTCTTCATTATTTCTCTTCAGATGACAAGGATTAAAAAGGATATGCCAGTAGATTGTCAAGTTGATTCATGATGATGACTGCTACCTAAGATTTTGAAAGGATTAGTCCAATCAAAGCTACTGTACATGATTTGACGTCATTTTATCTGTGTCCAATGACCTTGAGGCTTCTTGGATGGGCAGTTCTAATGTAACTCTATGGCAGCACCCAAGGGCTAGAATTTTAGAGCTCTATCCTTAGACTTGGTGGTGAAGTAGTGTCCCCGTGAGTGACAGAACACTGAGCCAATCACAGTGCAACGCTCCGTATTTTCTGCTTTCTCAACAATGTTGAGAAATGTAGTAAAGTAATGACTTCTCAAATAAGTTACGCTAAACGTTATTTTGGCTGACAATGTGTTGGCTACGCTATGGTTACGAACCACATAGCATATCATAGCACTTCTGTATATTGCGCTGTAACGTACAATTGACCTTATTTTAGTGCCCAAAAAAACGTAATACTTCCAGGTCAAAAGTAATATGAATATCATTGTAAAGTACAATTTCTCCCCTGTCCAGCAAAATCAATGATGAGACCTTCATGCCGCCCGGCTCTGCGTAATTAAAGAAGTCAATGAGCTCTGTCGAGTCTTTTTAAAAATAGCGGCTGGGGAAGTGAAACCTAGTGAAAGGGAAGGGGGAGATAAGCCATGTGGGAAAATAGCTTTTTCACCCGATCTGTCCAACTTATCATCTCTAAAATGTAAATAAAACACTATAAAGAGTTTGTATGTGTCATTGCATACCTATTTGAAGATTTGTGTTGAATTTGAATCTGGCTTTTAGGGCGGCGCTAAAGTTATCTTCAGAAGTAAACAGCTGCTGTCGCGGCTTTTGAGAGTCATGACGGCTTGCAATGATGATGTAAAAATTAATGCATGCAGTTGTACAATTGACTAGATATCCCCCTACCCTGTCCCTTTCTTGTTTTTAATGCACATGTACATTACATAATGACACGTCACAATTTAACAGCGTCTGAGGGCTCAGTCATTTCAACTTTTCTCCAAAACGATCGGGCCATTACCATGTCAATCAACGCTTGGATAGAAACACACCCCAGATGTTGATGCCAACACAGTTGCTACAGTCCCATTAGTTTTCATTGCAGTCTCATTTGAATGTATTCTCGCAAATTTGTTCGGAATGGGGTTAGTCAACAGTAGGTGACAGCATGTTAGCTAGCTAACAAACTTGTCTACATGCTATCTACCTAAATACCCAACATTTATTGACTTGATTATTCACATCATTCTTAGCTAAGTGGTATAGTCTTTGTGCGTTCTCAATGAACATAAATTAGCTCAGGCTATCTACTCTAATTTTAGAGCACTCTGGTCTGAGTGTGCCAGAGTGCAGAATATTTGGTGTATTTGCGAATGCTTAACACCCGTTGAATATGGCCGGTGTCAGAAAACGTTGGCAAAAAAGTCTCATTAAATTGTTGCCAGCAACACAGTTACAGTCACCAATGCTCTGGATAACATGAAAACAGCCTAACCAGCTCTGCTGTGGTGAGTAAAATGGTCAGAGTAAAGTGTTCTCTCATTTGTGCCTGGAAGTAGCTAGCCAGTTAGCTTGTGATGTGGGCTTCACTGCTGTTGTGATGGTCAGAACGCTCAGATCAACCCTAGTCCTCTGCCAGTGTGCGCTCTGAACGCTCTGACTTTCAGCATCAACTTCCTGTAGACAGGCATGGTGCAACGCTAGTATGCTCAACTGAAAGGATACCGTTTGTTTACAGTATACTTACATGGCTAAATAGTCAACTCAGCAAAAACAAGAAACGTCAATTTTTCAGGACCCTGTCTTTCAAAGACAATTCATAAAAATCCAAATACCTTTACAGATCTTCATTGTAAAGGGTTTAAACACTGTTTCTCATGCTTGTTCAATGAACCAAAAACAATTAATGAACATGTACCTGTGGAACGGTCGTTAAGACACTGAGTTTACAGATGGTAGGCAATAAGGAGGCCTTTCTACTGACTCTGAAAAACACCAAAAGAAAGATGCCCAGGGTCCCTGCTCATCTGCGTGAATGTGCCTTAGGCATACTGCAAGAAGGCTTGAGGACTGCAGATATGGCCAGGGCAATAAATTGCAATGTCCGTACTGTGAGACGCTTAAGACAGCGCTACAGGGAGACAGGACGGACAGCTGATCGTCCTCGCAGTGGCAGACCACGTGTAACAACATCTGCACAGGATCTGTACATCCGAACATCATACCTGCGGGACAGGTACATGATGGCAACAACAACTGCCCGAGTTACACCAGGAACGCACAATCCCTCCATCAGTGCTCAAACTGTCCGCAATAGGCTGAGAGAGGCTGGACTGAGGGCTTGTAGGCCTGTTGTAAGGCAGGTCCTCACCAGACATCACCGGCAACAACGTTGCCCATGGGCACAAACCCACCATCGCTGGACCAGACAGGACTGGCAAAAAGTTCTCTTCACTGACAAGTTGCGGTTTTGTCTCACCAGGGGTGATGGTCGGATTCGCGTTTATCGTCGAAGGAATGAGCGTTACACCGAGGCCTGTACTCTGGAGCGGGATCGATTTGGAGGTGGACGGTCAGTCATGGTCTGGTGCGGTGTGTCACAGCATCATCGGACTGAGCTTGTTGTTATTGCAGGCAATCTCAATGCTGTGTATTACAGGGAAGACATCCTCCTCCCTCATGTGGTACCCTTCCTGCAGGCTCATCCTGACATGACCCTCCAGCATGACAATGCCACCAGCCATACTGCTCGTTCTGCGCGTGATTTCCTGCAAGACAGGAATGTCAATGTTCTGCCATGGCCAACTAAGAGCCTGAATCTCAATCCCATTGAGCACGTCTGGGACCTGTTGGATCGGAGTGTGAGGGCTAGGATCATTCCCCCCCTGAAATGTCCGGGAACTTGCAGGTGCCTTGGTGGAAGAGTAGGGTAACATCTCACAGCAAGAACTGGCAAATCTGGTGCAGTCCATGAGGAGATGCACTGCAGTACTTAATGCAGCTATTGGCCACACCAGATACTGACTGTGACTTTGGATTTGGACTCCCCCCCCCCTTTGTTCAGGGACACATTCCATTTCTGTTAGTCACATGTCTGTGGAACTTGTTCAGTTTATGTCTGTTGTTGAATCTTATGTTCATATAAATATTTACACTTTATTAAATAAATGCAGTTGACAGTAAGAGGACGTTTCTTTTTTTTGTTTATATAGCATGTAGTATGTACTCATTAAGTATGTACTATACAGTATGTTAGTATGGGTTTTCGGACACAGCCCACGTTTGTATGCGGCTTTATTAACTGAATTATGTATTTTTTACAATTTTTGCAAACTGATATATGACACATTAATGCCAAAATAACATGCGAAACAAGAAAAAAATGTGAGGCTCATAACAGGTTCTGCCCCACATTGTTAGGCCTGTCCAGTACTTTAAAAATATCCTCTCTTGTTGTCCTGGTTTCCAGTGGTTTGCAGAAGTGGATGTCTTCTTTAATTGACCCCCCATAACCGTAACGGACATAAGACCAGGAGCTGTGCCAGGCCCGCCACATCTGTTGACTCATCCAGCTGTAACGCAACAAATGTAGAATTACTGATGCTAGCATTGGATGTGCTCGTGGAAGCAGAACAATGTGTCGTCGACAGGTGCAGGTGTAGTACTGTTCGTAGATATACTACCAGTATAGCTGCTATGTGTCTCTGGATGTGGGCCTTACTTTAACCATTTATCAATGTCAAACAGAATGAGCAGCAGCTACGTTTGTCTACATACGGACCGTTAGTGGAATGCCCACGAGAGAGTAAATGTTCATGTGGATGTGGATGTTATGTGGACTCGGATGTTAATTATTTGACTAGGCTACCTGTATTTGACATTGTGTTGTTATTTCGCTGAACACTAGATGGTTTCATTTAATTTTTGGCAGTGAAACGAGGCTACACAGGCGAGAAAAACACCTCACCCAAATGTATAGCCCGTTGGACAACATAAATGGACTGTTTGAAAATGTGAGGAAAAATCCCCAAAAAATTGGGCGTACCCCCGACGGCATTGTGCGTATCCCTGTTTGGGAATACCTGGTTAACACTTTGTTCAGTCACCTGATGTTTTAAACAGACAGTGTACAATTTTCAATGTAATGCAACTCAATAGGAAAATAGTGTTTTTACACAATGTAGAATCCTAATATTCCAGAAAGTATTGCAATTTCAATTACAGGTATTCATATACACATTTTAGCTTTTATAATAAACCAATGTCTTTACAGTGTTACATATTAGTTTCCAGGGCACAACATGTGCTTCAAAAGTAGCTGGAATTCATATATGAGCTGTATATCAATCAATATAACACACTATTTTCTGGTGCTCCTAAATTTCATGTGGTGCTCCTAACTTTTTGAGAGCACCAGTGTTACCTGCATGCTATTGTCACGAAGGGTTAATACTGTACCATAGCGAACAAAGAAATTGTCTATCCTCTATCAAGGCACAAGGCGAGACCCAGATGCAGACACAGGAGGCAGATGGTTGGAGTCTTACAATGTTTAATAATACAAGGGGTAGGCAAGAGAATGGTCGTGTACAGGCTAAAGGTCAAAACCAGATCAGAGTCCAGGAGGTACAGAGTGGCAGACAGGCTCGTGGTCAAGGCAGGCAGAATAGTCAGGCAGGCGGGTACAGAGTCCAGAAACAGGCAAGGGTCAAAACCGGGAGGACTAGAAAAAGGAGTGCTGGAAAACCAAGCTGGTTGACTTGACTAAACATACAAGACAAACTGGCACAGAGAGACAGGAAACACAGGGATAAATACACTGGGAAAAATAAGCGACAATCACAGGAACAGGTGAAACAGATCAGGGCGTGACAATCCTCACCTGGATGCTTTATCCCTCGGGGCAGAGCCGGGGAGAAAAGTTGAAGAAAAGAGAAAAGTAAGAAGGGAAAGAGACAAGCTATTGGAGAAGAGTGGCTCTTAAGTACACTCTCTGTTTTATTCTTGTTGACTTTCTCTTGGAGAAGAGTGTCAGCCCCGTATGGACACTCTCTGTTTTACACTTGTTGACTTTCTCTTGGAGAAGAGTGTCAGCCCCGTATGTACACTCTCTGTTTTACACTTGTTGACTTTCTCTTGGAGAAGAGTGTCATCTCCTTAAGTACACTCTCTGTTTTATTCTTGTTGACTCTCTCTTGGAGAAGAGTGTCAGCCCCTTAAGTACACTCTCTGTTTTACACTTGTTGACTTTCTCTTGGAGAAGAGTGTCATCTCCTTATGTACACTCTCTGTTTTAGTGTTGACTTTCTCTTGGAGAAGAGTGTCAGCCCCCTATGTACACTCTCTGTTTTAGTGTTGACTTTCTCTTGGAGAAGAGTGTCATCTCCTTATGTACACTCTCTGTTTTAGTGTTGACTTTCTCTTGGAGAAGAGTGTCATCTCCTTATGTACACTCTCTGTTTTAGTGTTGACTTTCTCTTGGAGAAGTGGTATGACTAAACAGGTTGTTCCTTCCTACTCTCTGTTATCCATGGTCCTATGCTCCTTGCAGAATCTTTTGGACGGAGAGAAAGTTCACTGTTGTTAAGATCCTTTAGTGAAAGACAGTGCAACAGTTTATCCACAGCTGTTGTGTTGTCTCTAAGGACACACGCGTGCAAGCGTACATGCATGTGTGTGTGTGTATGTGCGGGTGGATGCATGTAACTGTGTACACGTGTGTGTTTGTTAAGTGGGGGGAGGCTGAAGTTGTTAAATTTACTTGGTGATCAGTGGAACAACTGAAATTAGTTGGGTAGGCTTGAAACCTGACAACTTAGCAAAGGGCCTATAAGCATCTGTTCTATTCTCGTTCCATCCTCTTTTCCTCCAGTAAAGAGGAAGGAACCAGTGTGACATCATGCAGTGTGGGGCCATACAGAGAAGTTGGTCAGAAAATAAACACGCCTTTAAACACTACTATTTTCTCACAGTCTTTGTTCATTTCTGTAGAATGAGTTAGTGTGTTTGTGTATGAACACTAAAGACCTGATTTACTAAGACTTTGATGGACAAAAGGAATAAAACATGAATGAAAATTAAGACAGTTCTATGCTTTAGCTTTTTGGTTTTATTCCTTGTTGATTTAACAGTGCAAATACTTATCAGTAAATTATACCACAATGGGATTGCTGGACATGGTGAGTCTCTGGCCTTTTAAAGCTGCAGTCCGTAATTGAAACTACCACAAAACGGCCACCCTGCCACTTGTTGTGGTATACAGCTGAGGAATGTTGCTAGGGGAATTCATTCATGTACAATGTTTGTTTACACTGATATTGTGAACAAACAGTCATAAAATAACAGTATATTCTGTGTTATATTTTGAATTTATATATCTCTTTTTAACCAACTGAGGTACTCAAAGCGCTTTACATAGTAGGGGGAAACTCACCTCTTCCACTAGCAATGTGTTGCACCCACCTGGGTGATGCAAGACAACCATTTCTGTGTCAGAACTCTCACCACACATCAGCTATTAGGTGGAGAGGTGACGATAGAGTGCCTTCAGAAAGTATTCATAACCCTTGACTAATTTCACATTTTGTTGTGTTACAGCCTGAATTCAACATGTATTAAATTGTTTCTTTTTCTCACCCATCTACACACAATACCCATAATGACAAAGTGAAACATGTTTTTAGAAATGTTTGCAAGTCTATTGAAAATGAAATACAGAAATATCTTACATAATTATTCACACCCCTGAGTCATTACTTTATAGAATCAACTTTGATAGCGATTACAGCTGTGAGTTTTTCTGGGTAAGTCTCTAAGAGCTTTCCACACCTGGACAGCGCAATATTTGCTGATTACTCTTTTAAAATGATTCAAGCTCTGTCAAATTGGCTGTTGATCATTGCTAGACAACCATTTTTAGATCTTGCCATAGATTTTCAAGTAAAGTCAAAACTGTATCTCAGCCACTCAAGAACATTGACTATATTCGTGGTAAGCAACTTGTAGATTTGGCCGTGTGTTTTAGGTTATTGTCCTGCTGAAAGGTGAATTCATCTCCTAGGTTTGGTCGAAAGCAGACAACTAGGTTCTCTCTAGGATTTTTCCTGTGCTTAACTCAGTTTATTTTTGATTGCAAGCATACCCATAACATAATGCAGTCACCTGTAACGGTTGTCGTCGTCTGATGAGGAAGAATCGGACCAAAGAATAACAAAGTGCAAAACGAAACCGAAACAGTCCTGTCAGGTGCAGAACAGTAAACAGAAAACAACTACCCACAAAACATAGGTGGGGAAAAAGCTACCTAAGTATGGTTCCCAATCAGAGACAACGATAGTCAGCTGTCCCTGACTGAGAACCATACCCGGCCAAAACGAAAAAAGAAATACAAAACATAGAAAAAAGAACAGAATGCCCACCCCAAATCACACCCTGACCAAACCAAAAGAGAGAAATAAAAAGCTCTCTAAGGTCAGGGCGTGACAGTACCCCCCCACCCCCCCACCCCCCCCCCACCCCCCCCCACCCCACCCCAAAGGTGTGGACTCCAGCCGCAAAACCTGAACCTATAGGGGATGGTCTGGGTGGGCATTTCTCCACTGTGGAGGCTCTGGTGCGGAACGTAGACCCACTCAACCTCTGGCTTGGCCCACTTTGGTGGCGCCTCCCGTGCGGGAACCCTCGCTGCCGACCCCGGACCGGGGACCTTCGTAGCGGGCCCCGGACTGGGCACCCTTGTTGAGGGCCCCGGACTGGGCACCCTTGTTGTGGGCCCCGGACTCGGCACCCTTGTTGGGGGCTCCGGACTGGAGGGCGTCGCTGGAGGCTCCGGACTGGAGGGCGACTCTGGAGGCTCCAGACTGGAGGACGTCGCTGGAGGTAGGAGACGCAGAGACAGCCTGGTGCGTGGGGCTGCCACAGGATGAACCGGGCTGTGGGTGAGCACTGGAGCTCTGGTGCGCAGCCTTGGCACCAATCCTCTAGGCTGAATGCCCACTTTAGCCCGGTCCCTCCAGAGTGCAGGCACAGGTTGAACCGGGTGGTGGGGAGCACTGGAGATCTGTTGCTTACCACTCACACCTCTCCACTTGGCTCAATGCCCACTTTAGCCCGTACGGGCGGAGCGTAGGCATAGGACGAACTGAACAGCCCCAGCGCACTGGAGACACAGTGTACAGATCCGGAGCAGGATACCCTGGGCCGAAATGGCGCACCAGAGATCAAGAGTGCTGAGCAGCCATCCTGGCTGGATGCCAACTCTCGCATGGCACTTGCGGAGGGCTGGCATATAGCGCACCGGGCTATGAGCGTGCCCTGGAGACCGTGCGCTTTACCGCATAACACGGTGCCTGACCAGTAACACGCTGCTTCCGGTAAGCATGGGGAGTTGGCTCAGGTCTATAGCCTGACTCCGCCAATCTCCCCGTGTGCCCCCCTCTCGTGCCTGCTTTGCTGACTCACCTCATATTGCTGCCATTCAGCTTAAGCTGCCTCCAGTTCCTTCTTCGGGCGGCGACATTCTGTCTCCAGGGTCCCTTTCCGTCCAGTATCTCCTCCCATGTCCAGGAGTCCTGTACCCTCTGCTCCTCCATACCACGCTGCTTGGTCCGTTTGAGGTGGGTAGTTCTGTAACGGTTGTCGTAGAATCGGACCAAAGCGCAGAGTGGTAAGTGTTCATGACTTCATTTAGCAACTGAACACCAGAACAAAGATAACAAAGTGCAAAACGAAACCGAAACAGTCCTGTCAGGTGCAGAACACTAAACAGAAAACTACCCACAAAACAGGTGGGAAAAACCTACCTAAGTATGGTTCCCAATCAGAGACAACGATAGTCAGCTGTCCCTGATTGAGAACCATACCCGGCCAAAACAAAAGAATTACAAAACGTAGAAAAAAGAACATAGAATGCCCACCCAAATCACACCCTGACCAAACCAAAATAGACATAAAAAGCTCTCTAAGGTCAGGGCGTGACATCACCACTTGAAAATATGAAGAGTGGTACTCATTATTAATGTATTGTATTGTATTTGTTCCAACCATAACACTCTGTTTTCAGCACAAAAAAACAGTATTGCTTTGCCACATTTTTTGCAGAATTACTTTAGTGCGTTGTTGCACACAGGATGCATGTTGTAGAATATTTGTATTCTGTACAGGCTTCCTGCTTTTCACTCTGTCAATTAGGTTAGTATTGTGGAGTAACTACAATGTTGTTGATCAATCCTCAGTTTTCTCTTATCACATCCATTTAACTCGAACTCTTTAAAAAAAAGTCACCATTGACCTCATGGTGAAATCCCTGAGAAGTTTCCTTCCTCTCAATCAAGTTAGTGAGGAAGGACACCTGTATCTTTCTAGTGACAGGGTGTATTGATACACCATCCAAAGTGACGTTCAAATGGATATTCAAGTCTGCTTTTGTTATTTAGCCCATCTACCCATCTGTGAGAAGCGTTGGAATACCTGGTCTTTGTGATTGAATCTGTGTTACAAATTCACTTCTCAACTGAGGGGCCTTAGAGATAATTGTCTGTGTGGGGTACAGAGACGAGGTTGTCATTCAAAAACCATGTTAAACACTATCATTGCACACATAGTGAGTCCATGAAACGTGTTATGCGACTTGTTGTGCACAATTCATTTCTGAACTTATTTAGGCTTGCCATAACAAAGGGGTTGAATACTCATTGACTCAAGAAATGTCTGCTTTTCATTTGTAAACACTTTGAAAACATAATTCCAATTTGATATTATGGGATATTGTGTGTAGGTCAGTGACAAAACATCTCAATGTAATCAAATTGAAATTCAGGCTGTAACCCAACAAAATGTAGAAAAAGTCAAGGGGTGTGAATACTTTCTGAAGACACTGTATTATGCCAATTAGAAATAAGGGGGATGATTAGGTGGCTATGATGGAAGGGGGCCAGGTTGGGAATGTTGCCATGACACCAGGGTTAACATCCCTAGTCTTACAATAAGTGACATGGGATTTTTTATAACCACAGAGAGTCAGGACAACCGTTTAACTTCCTATCAATAAGACAGCACCCTAAGCAGGGAAATGTCACCTAGACTGCTCTGGGATCTCCTTTGACCAGAGAGAAGAGTGGCCCCTACTGACCCTCCAACATCACTTCCAGCAGTTTCCCATCCAGAGACAGAATAAGCCCGTCCCTGCTTAGCTTCAGAGGAAAGCCAGCAGTGGGATGAAGGGTGGTATGCTATTGGTACTGTAGGTGACAACATGTAAAGTGACATGAGATAACATTAAACTACACGTGAAAATATTTTAGCACGTGAAAACATGATCTCGTGAAATAAATGTGACAAATGTACATGCTGTACATGCTGTACATTTGACATGATCGCTTCAATATGACCCCACCTGGGATTTGAAACTCAGAACCACTAAATTTGGGGTACGCTGATCTTTCTGCTGCGCTAAAGAGTCTGTACTTCTGCATTCTCAGAAGTCCCCCACAGATGAATTGTTCGTATACATCTCTGCATATTGCAAAATAATGCCATCTGCACTTCTATTTTAGTTATCAGTTAATCTGACTATTCTGTCATCATTGATTTAATATACTGGATTCAGTAATTTGAGGGTTTTCTGCATAATTGTCTAATGTTGGTGGGGCATATTATTCTGTTTTAATGTTACTCCTGAGTAACTATGATAAATATAATAGGTTTTATTGAGTGTATTTTAAACAAAGCTGAGATTTACAGTGAAGTTCAAAGTTTAGGAATACAGGTGAAATCAGTTATTGACACAGAAACGGTGCCGTGGAAGATTGGAATGCCATGAACCAAGAGATTGTGAGTTTCAATCAAATCGCATTGTATTGGTCACATACACATATTTAGCAGATGTTATTGTGGGTGTGGCGAAATGCTTGTGAGGACATGTTGCATTTAGATTAGTTGTTGATTTAGTCACATGCATAAGGTCAGATGTAATAGCAGTGTACAGTGAAATACTTCAACTCTGAGATCCAACAGTTCAGGTGTAAATGAAACAATAATACAAAATAAAAAAATATATACATATTTACAACTTTGACAATGAAAAGTATAAATGTCCATTAGGTTGTGGGCAGGGTAATTGTCAGTTTCAGGCTGTGATGCAGTTAACATACTAGGCTGTAATGCAGCCCGACAGTGTGCTCTTGATGGTGCTCCTGTAGAATACTGTGAGGCCCCTTGGGAAAAGGCCGAATTTCATCAGCCTCCTGAGGCAAAAGAGTTGCTGTCGAGCCCTCCTCACCTTGGTGTCTGTGTGGTTTGACCATTTCAGCTCCTCTAACATATGTACACCAAGGAACTTTGAGGTTTTGACCATCTCCACGGCAACCCCATTGATGAGGATGGGGGCGTGTCCAATCTGGTTCCTCCTGAGGTCCGCAATCAGCTCCTTTATTTTGCTGAAGGTGAGGGAGTGGGTGTTTACCTGGCACTACACCGGCAGAGTGCCTACCTCCTCCGTGTATGGCGTCTCGCCGCTGTTGGTAATCAGGCCTACTACTGTTGTGTCGCCAGTGAACTTGATGATGGAACTGTGTGAGGCCATGCAGTCGTGGGTATACAAGGAGTACAGCAGATGACTGAGGATGCACCCTTGTGGGGCCCCTGTGTTGAGAATCCGTTTGGATGAGGTAATGTTGCGTATCTTCACCACCTGAGGGCTGCCCGTCAGGAAGTCCTGGACCCAGTTGCATAAGGAAGAGTTCAGTCCCAGGTCTGTGAGTTTTCTGGTGAGCTTAGAGGGCACTATGGTATTGACGGTCGAGCTGTAGTCAATGAACAGCATCCTCAGATATGAAATCCTCTTGTCCGGGTGGGTGAGGGCTGCTTGCAGTGAAATGGCGATTGTGTTGTCCGTGGATCTGTCAGGGGCAGTAGGGGAAATGGAGAGGATCGTGTGTGTCGGGGAGGGAGCATGTGATGTAGTCTTTGACAAGCCCCTCAAAGTATTTCATAATGATGGAATTGAGTGCAATGGGTCGGTAGTCATTTAGTTAAGTTACTTTCTCTTTCTTGGTCAAGTGGATATCTAGAATAATAATTATAGTATAAATAAACAATCACAATGTAATCATGTCAAAGTGAGTCACATGAAAGTTGAAAACACTGTGACTGTGACGTTCCGGGAACATCCTAACAGCAAATTTTAGGGCATCACCTGTGAAATGTAATGTTAAAAATATCCACATCTGAAACGTCATATAAAATATAATCACATGTGAAGTGTTCCAAATGTGAAAGGTTATGTGATCATATGTGAAGATCCATGTGCACAGCTCTCACCCAATTGGAAAAGAGGAATGCATATGTTAGGATTGGCAGGACAGAGAAGCTATGTCTGGTAAGACGAGAGGCGGGGGTGTGTGTCCGTTTGTAAATAACAGCTGGTGCACGATTTCTAATATTAAAGAAGTCTCAAGGTTTTGCTCACCTGAGGTAGAGTACCTCATGATAATCTGCAGACCACATTATCTACCAAGAGAGTTCTCATCTATATCATTCGTAGCCATCTATTTACCACCACAAACCGATGTTGGCACTAAGACCATACTCAACAAGCTGTATAAGGACATAAGCAAACAAGACAATGTGCATCTAGAAGCAGTGCCCCTAGTGGCCTGGGGACTTTAATGCAGGCAAACTTAAATCAGTTTTACCAGATTTCTACCAGCATGTTGAATGTGCAACCAGAGGAAAAAAACTCTAGGCCACCTTTACTCCATACACAGAGATGCATACAAAGCTCTCCCTCGCCCTCCATTTGACAAATCTGACAATAATTCTATCCTCCCGACTCCTGCTTACATGCAAAAACTAAAGCAGGAAGTACCAGTGACTTGCTCCTTACTGAAGTGGTCAGATGACCAATGACATTGAGGAGTATACCACCTCAGTCACCATCTTCATCAATAAGTGCATCGACGACATCGTCCCCACAGTGACCGTACGTACATATCCCAACCTGAAGACATGGATTACAGCGAACATCCACACTGAGCTAAAGGCTAGAGCTGCCGCTTTCATGAAGCGGTACACTAATCCGGACCCTTAAAGAAATCTCACTATGCCCTCAGACGAACCATCAAATAGGCAAAGCGTATAGGGAGGAGGTCAGAGACCTGGCAGTGTGGTGCCTGTTCTTTTAATTTGACTATTTATTACTTTAGTTTATTGACTAAATATTTGTTTAACTCTATCTTGAACTGGATTTTTGGTTAAGGGCTTGTAAGTAAGCATTTCACTGTAAGGTCTACTAAACCTGTTGTATTCGGTGCTCGTGACAAATACAATTTGATTTGGTATGTGTAGTGTTCCAAAACATTTGATTTGATGTGGAATCACATGTTTTTTCCTAATGAGGCAATTAAAAGTTATACTCTTTCAGAATGAATGGCTATTATTCATTTAAAAGGGCTAAAATCTTTGTGGAAATTGCAGATTGCACCTTTAAAATAAAGTACAGTAAGTATAGAGTATGTGGTGATCAGTAACATGAATATGGCATGTTATTTATTTAGAGCTAATATTGGTGCAATGTGACTTTCTTTGTTGTAGTGCTGAATACATACATCAACTCTGGACACTCTGAAGATGATGATGGTAGATATTTGTTCTCTTCATCAAGACTCCATCTCTTAATGCTTCATCCTATTTCTTAATTTGTGATTTTTAAAGTTGATTTTGTCTGGACATATTTTGAGTTTTTAGTGTCTCGAAATAACATGTGTATCATGCTGGTTTGATTTTGTGCAGGAGTGGCAAAGGCTGTTCTGACCATACACCCCAACAGCTCCCAGATATTCAGTGGAGAGTCTGTCACTCTCAGATGTGTCATACAGGGGGGAGGAGTCACTGACCGGGAGTACAGATGGTTAACACCCAGTACAGATCAATGTCCGCAGAAAGAACATGAATGTATTATCAGTGCAGCTGAGTTTTCCCACAGTGGTGACTACAGATGTCTGGGTTCACATCAGCAGCAGGATTCTAAATGGAGTGATGCAGTCAGACTGACAGTGACACGTACATCATCTTATCTCTCATTCACATCTGTGCTTCCATTCTTATAACCACTTGAATTTGGGCACAATTTTAAGGATGCTGTTTAGTTGTTGTAAAAACATCTGTTGTGTGTTTCCTCAGCTCTGCCCAAAGCTGCACTGACTGTGAAGCCAAACCATGTGTTCCCTGGAGAGACAGTTACTCTGATGTGTTCAGTAGGGTCTGACAGTATCTGGAACTATCAGTGGTACAAAGACAGGAATGATAATGTAGTATCACAGTCTGTCAGACACACTATAACAGGAGACACTCTCACCATCAATGGAGCAACAGTGAATGAGGGTCCCTACTGGTGTCAGGGCGAGAGAGAGTCCAGACCCACTTCTTCATCCATCAGTGACCCTGTCACTATCACTGTCAATGGTGAGTAGTGTCATACAGACACTATTTATATTAAGTCAATCATGGTCTGTGTGTCAGTATTCATAGTTATGATAGAAATACAAAGACTTATTTCATTAAAGAAGTATGGTGATCATACTTTGGAAAGATTGGTTCTCAAACTACATTTAATCATGATAGATCAGATTCTATGTATGAATCGACTAACTACATTTAATCATGATAGATCAGATTCTATTTATGAATCAACTAACTACATTTAATCATGATAGAGCAGATTCTATGTATGAATCAACTAACTACATTTAATCATGATAGAGCAGATTCTATGTATGACTCAACTAACTACATTTAATCATGATGGAGCAGATTCTATGTATGAAACAACTAACTTAATGTGTCTTTCTACAGCTCTGCCTGAGGCCTCAGTGAGTGTCTCTCCTCAGGGTCTCCTCTACTCTGGAGAGACAGTCAGTCTGCAGTGTGTCATACCAGACTACACAGACTGGATGTTTCTCTGGTTCAGAGAAAACCAACAGTTTCCCAGTCAGACCAGTAAAAGCATCACATTCCCCATCACTCAGACTGGTCAGTACAGATGTGAAGGGAAGCGGAGAGATCATCCCCGATGGTCACAACCCAGTGAATATGTCACCATAAGTGTCACTGGTAAGTTCCCTACAATTGCTTGTATCACTATATCAGTGTAATATGAAATAGCCAATGTATGTGTCTAATCTCTGTTTCCTCAGCCTTTCCCAAAGCTACACTGACTGTGAAGCCAAACCCGGTGTTCCCTGGAGAGACAGTTACTCTGATGTGTTCAGTTGGGTCTGACAGTATCTGGAGCTATAAGTGGTACAAAGACAGGAATGATAATGTAGTATCCCAGTCTGTCAGACACACTATCACAGGAGACACCCTCACCATCAGTAGAGCTGCTGAGTCTGTCCATGGTCTCTACTGGTGTCAGGGAGAGATCCAGTCCAGATCCATATCATCAATCATCAGTGATCCTGTCACTATCACCCTGAATGGTGAGTAACTACGTTGTGTGTGTTTTTCTTTGTCAAACAGATGGACACTATTTATACTGAGTGCACAAAACATTGAGAACACTGCTCTTTTCATGACATAGACTAAACAGCTGAGACCAATGATCCCTTATTGATGTCACTTGTTAAATCCACTTCAATCTGTGTAGATGAAGGGGAGGAGACCGTTATTAAATAAGGATTTTTAAGCCTTGAGACAATTGAGTCATGGTTTGTGTATGTGTGACATTCAGAAGGTGAATGGGCAAGACAAAAGACTTAAGTGCCTTTGAACGGGGTATGGTAGTAGGTGCCAGGTGCACCGGTTTGTGTCAAGAACTGCAACGTTGCTGGGTTTTTCACACTCAACATTTTCCCATGTATATCTAGAATGTTCCACCACCCAAAAAACATCCAGCCAACTTGACACAACTGTGGGAATTATTGGAGACACCATGGTCCAGTATCCCTGTGGAATGCTTTTGGATCCTTGTAGAGTCCATGCCCCAACAATATGAGGCTGTTCTGGGGGAAAAATGGGTGGGGGGTGCAACTCCATATAAGGAAGGTGTCCTTAATGTTTTGTGCACTCAGGGTATATTGAGTCAATCATGGTCTGTGTGTCAGTATTCTTCGTTATATAACAAAAATATAATCTTTTTTTTTTCTTCTCACAATAAAAGAAATATGGTGATCATATTTTGAAAATATTGGAACATGAACTGCATTTGCCTTAATGTTTGTGTTTTTCTACAGCTCTGCCTGAGGCCTCAGTGAGTGTCTCTCCTCAGGGTCTCCTCTACTCTGGAGAGACAGTCAGTCTGCAGTGTGTCATACCAGGCTACACAGACTGGAGGTACTACTGGTACAAAAACAACCAACACTTTCCTGATGAGACCAGTAAAGTCATAGATATCACCATCCCCATCACCCAGACTGGTCAGGCTGGTCAGTACTGGTGTGAAGGGAACAGAGTGTCTAGACCCACATCTTCACAACCAAGTGATCCTGTCACTCTCACTGTAAAAGGTGAGTTACTTTGTTGTGCTTTATTGATGTTGTTGACTATTTATATTGAGTCAATCATGGTCTGTGTGCCAGAGGTCTGTGTTACAATGAGCTCTAAAATGATTGGGACAGTGAAACATGTTCTGTTGTTCTGTTAAGCAATAACAAACATGTTAATTTAATACAGTACAGAGTCATTGTTAATACACACACTGTATTCTATTGAGAGGAATCTGTCCTGTACACTGACTCATAAACTTCATGTTTGAACATAAAGGAAAACATTTATATAGAGGTTTCATCTTTGTATCTGTGCCATTATGGTGTCTGTTACAACACAAGCAGAACATCTACATGTTAATGTTGCATGTGCCATAATCTACCAACTATGTTACAGAGGACCACCATGTGGGTAGTGGACACTTCAGGAAAAAGAGTAGAGTTTTGAGATGTATAGACAACAGGGAGGTTCCAACCCTCCAAGACCCCAAACATTGACATGTATTTGACCAAAACACTGCTACTACTACTATATACTACTCTACTGTATTGTACCCTGCTCTACTGAACTGTACCCTACTCTATTGTACTGTACCCTACTCTACTGAACTCTACCCTACTCTACTGAACTATACTGAACTGTACCCTACTGAACTGTACCCTACTCTATTGTACCCTACTCTACTGTACTCTACTGTACTCTACTGTACTCTACTGTACTGTACCCTACTCTATTGTACTGTACTCTACTGAACTGTCCCAGAGGACTACCATGTGGGTAGTGGACAAGATCACAATTCAGGAAAAAGTGTAGAGTATTGAGATGTATAGCGAACTGGGAGGTTCCTACCCTCCAAGACCCCAAACATTGCCATCTATTTGATCAAAACATGACTACTATATACTACTGTACTGTACTCTACTCTACTGTACTCTAATGTAATGTACCCTACTCTACTGTACCCTACTCTACTGTACTCTAATGTAATGTACCCTACTCTACTGTACTGTACCCTACTCTACTGTACTCTAATGTAATGTACCCTACTCTACTGTACTCTACTGTACTGTACCCTACTCTACTGTACTCTAATGAAATGTACCCTACTCTACTGTACTCTACTGTACTGTACCCTACTCTACTGTACTGTACTGTACCCTACTCTACTATACTGTACCCTACTCTACTGTCCTCTAATGTAATGTACCCTACTCTATTGTACTGTACCCTACTCTACTGTACTGTACCCTACTCTACTGTACTGTACCCTACTCTACTGTACCCTGCTCTACTGTACTCTACTGTACTCTACCCTACTCTACTCTACTGTACCCTACTCTACTGTACTCTACTGTACTGTACCCTACTCTACTGTACTGTACCCTACTCTACTGTACTCTACTGTACTGTACCCTACTCTACTGTACTGTACCCTACTCTACTGTACTCTAATGTAATATTCCCTACTCTACTGTCCTCTAATGTAATGTACCCTACTCGATTGTACTCTACTGTACTGTACCCTACTCTACTGTACTCTACTATACTGCACCCTACTCTACTGTACTGTACCCTACTCTACTGTACTGTACCCTACTCTATTGTACTGTACTGTACCCTACTCTACTGTACTGTACCCTACTCTACTGTCCTCTAATGTAATGTACCCTACTCTATTGTACTCTACTGTACTGTACCCTACTCTACTGTACTCTACTGTACCCTATTATACTGTACTGTACCCTACTCTACTGTCCTCTAATGTAATGTACCCTACTCTATTGTACTCTACTGTACTGTACCCTACTCTACTGTACTCTTCTGTACTGTACCTGCCTGTAAGATTGGTGCAATAACTACATTTAATCATTATAGATCAGATTCTATGTATGAATCAACTGACTACATTTAATAATGATAGAGCAGATTCTATGTATGCATCAACTAACTACATTTAATCATTATAGAGCAGATTCTATGTATGAATCAACAAACTACATTTAATCATTATAGAGCAGATTCTATGTATGAATCAACTGACTACATACGTCTTTCTACAGCTCTGCCTGAGGCCTCAGTGAGTGTCTCTCCTCAGGGTCTCCTCTACTCTGGAGAGACAGTCAGTCTGCAGTGTGTCATACCAGGCTACACAGACTGGAGGTACAACTGGTACAAAAACAACCAACACCTTCCTGATGAGACCAGCAAAGTCATAGATATCACCATCCCCATCACTCTGACTGGTCAGGCTGGTCAGTACTGGTGTGAAGGGAACAGAGTGTCTAGACCCACATCTTCACAACCAAGTGATCCTGTCACTCTCACTGTAAAAGGTGAGTTACTTTGTTGTGCTTTGTTGATGTTGTTGACTATTTATATTGAGTCAATCATGGTCTGTGTGCCAGAATTCTTAGTTACAATGAGCTCTAAAATGATTGGGACAGTGAAACATGTTCTGTTGTTCTGTTAAGCAATAACAAACATGTTAATTTAATACAGTACAGAGTCATTGTTAATACACACACTGTATTCTATTGAGAGGAATCTGTCCTGTACACTGACTCATACACTTCATGTTTGAACATAAAGGAAAACATTTATATAGAGGTTTCATCTTTGTATCTGTGCCATTATGGTGTCTGTTACAACACAAGCAGAACATCTACATGTTAATGTTGCATGTGCCATAATCTACCAACTATGTTACAGAGGACGACCATGTGGGTAGTGGACACTTCAGGAAAAAGAGTAGAGTATTGAGATGTATGGACAACAGGGAGGTTCCAACCCTCAATGACCCCAAACATTGACATGTATTTGACCAAAACACTAATATACTCTACTGTACTGTACAATACTCTACTGTTCTCTACTGTACTGTACCCTACTCTACTGTAATCTACTGTACTGTACCCTATTCTACTGCAATCTACTGCACTGTACCTTACTGTACTGTACCCTACTCTATTGTACTGTGCTCTCCCGTACTGTACCCTACTCTACTGTACTCTACTGTACTGTACCCTACTCTACTGTACTGTACCCTACTCTACTGTACTGTACCCTACTCTACTGTACTCTACTGTACTGTACCCTACTCTACTGTACTGTACCCTACTCTATTGTACTGTGCTCTCACGTACTCTACCCTACTGTACCCTAAAGTACAGTACGTACCCTACTCTACTGTACTCTACTATACTGTCCCCTGCTCTACTGTACTCGACAGTACTCTACTGTACTGTACCCTACTCTGCTGTACTCTACTTCACTGTCCCCTGCTCTACTGTACTCTAATGTACTCGACTGAACTCTACTGTACTGTACCCTACTCTATTGTACTGTACTCTACTGAACTGTCCCAGAGGACCACCATGTGGGTAGTGCACAAGTGCACAATTCAGGAAAAAGTGTAGAGTATTGAGATGTATAGCGAACTGGGAGGTTCCTACCCTCCAAGACCCCAAACATTGCCATCTATTTGATCAAAACATGACTACTATATACTACTGTACTGTACTCTACTCTACTGTACTCAACTGTACTGTACCCTACTCTACTGTAATCTACTGTACTGTACCCTACTCTACTGTACCCTACTCTACTGTACTCTACCCTACTCTACTGTAATCTACTGTACTGTACCCTACTCTACTGTAGTCAACTGTACTGTACCCTACTCTATTGTACTCTACTGTACTGTACCCTACTCTACTGTACTCTTCTGTACTGTACCTGCCTGTAAGATTGGTGCTCTAACTACATTTAATCATTATAGATCAGATTCTATGTATGAATCAACTAACTACATTTAATCATGATAGAGCAGATTCTATGTATGAATCAACTAACTACATTTAATCATGATAGAGCAGATTCTATGTATGAATCAACTAACTACATGCGTCTTTCTACAGCTCTGCCTGTGGCCTCAGTGAGTGTCTCTCCTCAGGGTCTCCTCTACTCTGGAGAGACAGTCAGTCTGCAGTGTGTCATACCAGGCTACACAGACTGGAGGTACTACTGGTACAAAAACAACCAACACTTTCCTGATGAGACCAGTAAAGTCATAGATATCACCATCCCCATCACCCAGACTGGTCAGGCTGGTCAGTACTGGTGTGAAGGGAACAGAGTGTCTAGACCCACATCTTCACAACCAAGTGATCCTGTCACTCTCACTGTAAAAGGTGAGTTACTTTGTTGTGCTTTATTGATGTTGTTGACTATTTATATTGAGTCAATCATGGTCTGTGTGCCAGAATTCTTAGTTACAATGAGCTCTAAAATGATTGGGACAGTGAAACATGTTCTGTTGTTCTGTTAAGCAATAACAAACATGTTAATTTAATACAGTACAGAGTCATTGTTAATACACACACTGTGTTATATTGAGAGGAGTCTGTCCTGTACACTGACTCATACACTTCATGTTTGAACATAAAGGAAAACATTTATATAGAGGTTTCATCTTTGTATCTGTGCCATTATGGTGTCTGTTACAACACAAGCAGAACATCTACATGTTAATGTTGCATGTGCCATAATCTACCAACTATGTTACAGAGGACCACCATGTGGGTAGTGGACACTTCAGGAAAAAGAGTAGAGTATTGAGATGTATAGACAACAGGGAGGTTCCAACCCTCAAAGACCCCAAACATTGACATGTATTTGACCAAAACACTGCTACTACTACTATATACTACTCTACTGTACTCTACTGTACTGTACCCTACTCTACTGTCCTCTAATGTACTGTATCCTACTCTACTGTACTCTACTGTACTGTACAATACTCTACTGTACTCTACTCTATTGTACTGTGCTCTACTGTATACCCTACTCTGTTGCACTGTGCTCTACTGAACTGTACCCTACTCTATTGTACTGTGCTCTACTGTATACCCTACTCTGTTGCACTTTTCCCTACTGAACTGTACCCTACTCCCCTGCTCTACTGTATAGCGAACTGGGAGGTTCCTACCCTCCAAGACCCCAAACATTGCCATCTATTTGACCAAAACACTACTACTATATACTACTGTACTGTACCCTACTCTACTGTCCTCTAATGTAATGTACCCTACTCTACTGTACTCTACTGTACTCAACTGTACTGTACCCTACTCTAATGTACTCTACTGTACTCAACTGTACTGTACTCTACTCTACTGTACTCTACTGTACTGTACCCTACTCTACTGTACTCTACTCTACTGTACTGTACCCTACTCTACTGTACTCTACTGTACTGTACCCTACTCTTATGTACTCTACTGTACTGTACCCTACTCTACTGTACTCTACTGTACTCAACTGTACTGTACCCTACTCTACTGTACTCAACTGTACTGTACCCTACTCTACTGTACTCAACTGTACTGTACCCTGCTCTACTGTACTCTACTGTACTGTACCCTACTCTATTGTACTCTACAGTACTGTACCCTACTCTACTGTACTCTACTGTACTATACCCTACTCGAATGTACTCTACTGTACTGTACATTACTCTACTGTACTCTACTGTACTGTACCTTACTGTACTGTACTCTACTGTACTATACCCTACTCTAATGTACTTGAATGTACTGTACCCTACTCTACTGTACTCTACTGTACTGTACCCTACTCTATTGTACTGTGCTCTACTGAACTGTACCCTACTCTACTGTACCCTACTCTATTGTACTGTGCTCTACTGATCTGTACACTACTTTGTTGCACTGTACTCTTCTGAAGTGTACCCTACTCTATTGTACTGTGCTCTACTGAATTATACCCTACTCTATTGCACTGTGCTCTACTGTACTGTACCCTACTCTATTGTACTGTGCTCTACTGTATACCCTACTCTGTTGCACTGTGCTCTACTGAACTGTACCCTACTCTATTGTACTGTGCTCTACTGTATACCCTACTCTGTTGCACTTTTCCCTACTGAACTGTACCCTACTCTATTGTACTGTGCTCTACTGTATACCCTACTCTGTTGCACTGTGCTCCACTGAACTATACCCTACTCTATTGTACTGTACTCTGCTGAATTGTACCCTACTCTACTGTACTGTAGTTTATTGAACTATACCCTACTCTATTGTACTGTGCTCTACTGCACTGTAACCTACTCTATTATACTGAACTCTACTGTACTCTACTAAACTGTTCCCTACTCTAACATACTGTGCTCTACTGAACTATACTATTTTGTACTGTACTCTTCTGTGCTCTACTGTACTGTACCCTAGTCTACTGTATTCTACTGTACTGTACCCTACTCTAATGTACTCTACTGTACTGTACCCTACTGTACTCTACTGTACTCTACCTTACTGTACTGTACCCTACTCTATTGTACTGTGCTCTCCCTTACTGTACCCTATTCTACTATTGTACTGTGCTCTACTGAACTGTACCCTACTCTACTGTACTCTACTGTACTGTACTGTACCCTACTCTATTGTACTGTGCTCTCCCTTACTGTACCCTATTCTACTGTACTCAACTGTACTGTACCCTACTCTATTGTACTGTGCTCTACTGAACTGTACCCTACTCTACTGTACTGTGCTCTACTGAACTGTACCCTACTCTATTGTACTGTGCTCTACTGAACTGTACCCTACTCTACTGTACTGTACTCTACTGAACTGTTTTCTGCTGAACTGTACCCTACTCTATTGTACTCTAGTTGACCTTATTGTACTGTTTTCTGCTGAACTCTGCCCTACTCTGTTGTACTGTGTTCTACTGAACTGTACCCTACTCTATTGTACTGTGCTCTACTGTACTGTACCTTAATCTGCTGTGCTCTAATGAACTATACCCTACTCTTTTGTACTGTGCTCTACTGAACTGTACTCTACTCTACTTGAATGTATTGTACTGTGTTCTACTGAACTGTACCCTACTCTGTTGTGCTGTGCTCTACTGAACTCTACCCTACTCTACTGTACTCTACTTGAAGGTATTGTACTGTTCTCTACTGTACTGTACTGTGTTCTACTAAACTGTACCCTACTCAACTGTACTCTACTTGAACGTATTCTACTGTAGTCTACTGTACTGTACCTTACTGTACTGTACCCTACTCTATTGTACTGTGCTCTACTGAACTGTACCCTACTCTGTTGCACTGTACTCTACTGAAGTGTACCCTACTTTATTGTACTGTGCTCTACTGAACTGTACCCTACTCTATTGTACTGTGCTCTACTGAACTGTACCCTACTCTATTGTACTGTGCTCTACTGTATACCCTACTCTGTTGCACTGTGCTCTACTGAACTATACCCTACTCTGTTGCACTGTGCTCTACTGAACTGTACCCTACTCTATTGTACTGTGCTCTACTGTTCACTACTCTATTATACTGTGCTGTACTGAACTGTACCCTACTCTATTGTACTGTGCTCTACTGAACTGTACCTTACTCTGTGCACTGTACTCTACTGAAGTGTACCCTACTCTGTTGCACTGTGCTCTACTGAACTAGACCTTACTCTATTGCACTGTGCTCTACTGAACTGTACCCTACCCTATTGTACTGTGCTCTACTGTACTCTACTGAACTGTATCCTACACTACTGATCTGTACTCTACTGTACTCTAGTTGAATGTATTGCACTGTAGTCTCCTGAACTATACCTTACTCTACTGTTCTGTGCTCTACTAAACTATACCGATCTCTATTGTACTCTGCTCAACTGTACTGTACACTACTCTATTGTACTGTACTCTACTGAACTGTAGTTTATTGAACTGTACCCTACTACATTGTACTGTGCTCTACTGAACTGTACCCTACTCCATTGTACTGTGCTCTACTGTACTGTACCCTACTCTGTTGTACTGTGCTCTACTGAAACGTTACCCACCCTATTGTACTGTAATTTACTGAACTGAACCGTATTCTGCTGTACTGTGCTCTACTGAACTGTACCCTACCCTATTGTACTATAAACTAATCTACTGTGCTGTGTTCTACTGAACTGTACCCTGCTCTATTGTATTGGTTATATTATGCTTGTGTGTGGCTTCTCGGCCATGGAAACCCATATCATGAAGCTCCCGACAAACATTTATTGTGCTGAGTTTGCTTCTAGAGGCAGTTTGGAACGCAGTAGTTAGTGTTTCAACCGAGGACAGAATTTTTTTACACGCTCTGCACCTCAGCACTCGACGGTCCCTTTCTGTGCGCTTGTGTGGCCTACCATATTAAAGCTGAGCCACTGTGGCTCCTAGACATTTCCACGTCACAATAACAACACATACAGTTGACTACAGTTAGCTCTAGCATGGTAGAAATTTGACAAACTGACTTGTTAGACAGGTGGCATCCTATGACGGCGTCACATTGAAAGTCACTTAGCTCTTCAGTAAGGCCATTCTACTGCCAATGTTTGTCTATAGAGAGTGCATGGCTGTGTGCTTGATTTTATACATGTCCGCAACGGGTGTGGCTGAAAAAGCCGAATCCACTAATTTGAAAGCGTGTCCACATACTTTTGCATATATAGTTTATATGTCTAAAATAATAGTTACTGTACTACTTACTGAAGTCAGATCATACTTTGGAAAGATTGGTGCTCTGACTGCATTTGTCTTCATATAACTGTTTCCACAGCTCTGCCCACGGCCTCAGTGAAGATAGTCACTCCACAGGGTCTCCTCTACCCTGGAGAGACAGTCACTCTGCAGTGTGACATGTCAGACTACACAGGCTGGACGTACCGCTGGTTCAGACACAACCATCACCTTCCCAGTCAGACCAGTAAAGCCATAGATATCACCATCCCCATCACCCTGACTGGTCAGGTTGGTCAGTACAGGTGTGTTGGGAGGAGGAGAGATCGGCCCCAGATGTCATATCGCAGCTCAGCTCTCCCCATCATCATCACTGGTGAGGTCACTGTTTGTCTTCAATCTGGGCTTTCTAAATTTAGAGCCAATGAGGGTTCATCTAAATACAGATATATACACTGTAAATTCTAACTGAATGGAGTCAACATATGTAAAATATACTTTTATCACAATGTAACAGCATCAGCTGAATTACCAGGCAGGTATCCAGATGTTTTGTGCATTATTTTCACAGCTCTTCCCAAAACTACTCTGACTCTGAAGCTAAACCCTGTGTTCCCTGGAGAGACAGTTACTCTGACATGTTCAGTAGGGTCTGACAGTAGCTGGATCTATCAGTGGTACAAAGGCAGGAATGATAATGTAGTGTCCCAGTCTGGTTACAGTAACATTGTAGTCTCTCACATCAGTAGATCTGGGGTCAGTACTGGTGTGAAGGCAACAGAGTGTCTAGACCCACATCTTCACAACCAAGTAATGCTATTATTCTCACTGTAAAAGGTGAGTTACTTTGTGTTTTTGTCATAAAGATGGACACTTTTTCTATTGTGTCAGAATTCTTAGTTAAAGTATTGGGACAGTGATGGGACAGTGTTGTTCTGTGAAGTGTCCAAACTCCAAAGCAATAACAAACACATTGTTAAATTATTTTAGGACAAAGTATTTGTTGATACACATACTGTATTTCTATTGAGAGGAGTCTGTCCTGTACACTGACTCCTAAACTTCATATTTTAACATAAAGGAAAGCATTTGTATAGAGGTTTCATCTTTGTAGCTGTGCATTTATGATGTTTGTTACAACACGGGCAGCACCATTGAGGATATCAAATCAAATCAAATGTATTGATATAGCCCTTCGTACATCAGCTGATATCTCAAAGTGCTGTACAGAAACCCAGCCTAAAACCCTAAACAGCAAGCAATGCAGGTGTTGAAGCACGTTCGCTAGGAAAAACTCCCTAGAAAGGCCAAAATATATGATGAAACCTAGAGAGGAACCAGGCTATGAGGGGTGGCCAGTCCTCTTCTGGCTGTGCCGGGTGGAGATTATAACAGAACATGGCCAAGATGTTCAAATGTTCATAAATTACCAGCATGGTCAAATAAGAGGTCTGGGACAGGTAGCACGTCCGGTGAACAGGTCAGGATTCCATAGCCGCAGGCAGAACAGTTGAAGCTGGAGCAGCAGCACGGCCAGGTGGACTGGGGACAGCAAGGAGTCATCATGCCAGGTAGTCCTGAGGCATGGTCCTAGGGCTCAGGTCCTCCGAGAGAGACAAAGAAAGAGAGTTTGAGTTTTTATAAAACCTTTATTTTTTACTCAAGTGTTAACATAAATAATGACACACTGCCTTTTCAGAAATGAAACAACAAATGTAATTCCTAAACAAAAATAAATACATAACATATACATTCAACTTATTTCATCAGCAAAAAATAATTTCCCCTCCTCTACAAAACAAAGCGCTCCTTTGTAGGCCCACTTCTCCTCAAATAATAGGAGATCTTTTACAGCTGAAAAGAACTCAAAATCTACTTTTATTCTTGCTTTCACTAATCCTTTAAAAACACATCTTACATCCTGCCCATATCCCGTTTCTATCTTATGTTTCCTACTCAGAAAAATTGACATCTTAGCTTGTCCCAAAATAAAATTTAACATTTGACATTTTCTTTTCTGTTGTTTACTATATTGAAACCCCAAAATAAACACAGTGTTATTGAAAAACTCCCCTACAGCTTTAAACAAAGATTCCAGCATTTCCAATAGAGGTTTTATCCTCTCACACTCCATAAAACAGTGAAAAATGGTTTCTCTTATATTACAAAAAGGACATCCATCTCTAACATCTGAGTTAATAACAGATACAAAAGCATTAACTGCAATGATGCCATGTAAAACCCTCCATTGCATATCACCAGTACCCTTTTGTAACGGTGGCTTGTACAGTGCTCTCCATGCTGGCTTTACCTTGTCATCAATGCCCAATTTTACCCTCCATGGAGTGTCTTTTCTATTTTTCAATGTATCTTTATTCAACACCTTGACACACCCCCTATACAATTCCTTCCCATTCACCTCATCCAAACCCACCTCCTCCAACCCTCTCAAATCCAGCAATAACGCCTTTCTTTCTGACTCTGGGATATTTGGTGTAATCCCTAGTTTTGGAAATGAGACGTCTTCATCTTGCACCTTCTTCTTGTGGCTACTAAGCATACCCCATTCTTCCGCTGACAGAGCCTTCCTACAGCTCCCCAGCATTTGTCCGACAATCCTTTCCGACCTCATCCCCAAATGTTCTGCCACCCGTCTTCCATCCATTAAGGCGGGCCCAGCCATGGCCATTAACTGTCTTAAGGTGATGATTTTCCCCTTCACCAGAATCTTGGAGAAATGTGGAACAGCTGCAGTTGTACAATCCAGTCTTGCCCCATACACCAGAGGTTCCTCCAACAGCCAATCCACTGACTCCGCTGAAGTTCGTCTGGACACCTTCATTATGCTCCACACTCTGAGAAGGCCTCTGTAAAACGGAGGTACTCCCTCCCTAAAAATCTGACTACTATCAACCAGAAATAAAGCCTTCTTTAAACCTAATCCTCCAACCCTCTGTAATATAAGACCTGCCACCCCTCTCCACACCACATTTTCCGGTCCATAAAGCAACCTTTGAATAAACTGAAACCGGAAAGCAGCAGCCCTACTAGCAAGATGTACAAGACCTTGTCCCCCCTCCTCTTTTGACAAATACAAAACACTTTGTGGAACCCAGTGATATTTATCCCAAAATAAATCCACAATAATTGCCTGTATCTTAGCCAGAAGGCCAGATGGTGGTTCTAGAACTGACAACCGATGCCACAGTGCAGAGGCAATCACATTGTTAACTATAATAGTGTGCCCCCTATATGACATACGAGATAATAACCAACGCCATCTCCTCATCCTCCCTTCCACCATTTCAACCACCCCACTCCAATTTTTTTCCATAGTCCCCTCATTTCCTAGGTACACTCCAAGATACTTAAAACCTCCCTTACACCATTCTAGCCCCCCTGGCAAAGGCATGATCCCTCCAGACCATTCTCCAATCTGTAAAGCACAACTCTTTTCCCAATTTACCTTTGCAGAGGATATTCCCCTAAAACGATCAACCATTAGACTCAAGCTATCCACCTCCGCTTGATTTTTCACTAGCACAACTACATCATCAGCATAGGCTGAAAGACGAATAGGAGGAATATCCTCTGAAAGGCACACCCCTGCAATGCGACTTCTAATGCTATTTAGTAGTGGTTCTATAGCAATGGCATATAACATCCCTGTCATAGAACATCCCTGCCTAATACCTCTACACACTTTAAAAGGAGCACTCAAACCACCGTTAACTTTCAATACACTTTCAATGTCACCATATATCACCTTTATCATGGCAATAAAACCAGAGCTGAACCCAAACGCCTCAAACGTGTGCCATAAATATTGATGTTCAACTCGGTCAAATGCCTTTTCCTGATCAATTGAAATTAGACCAGCATCCAACCCAATAGCCCTAGAGACGTCCAAAAAATCACGAATCAGAGAAATGTTATCCCCTATCTGCCTGCCAGGAACACAGTAGGACTGATCCGTATGTATGATTTGCCCCATCACCTCCCTCAGCCTGTTGGACAAAGCCTTTGACAATATCTTATAATCAGTGCACAATAAAGCCACCGGCCTCCAGTTCTTCACCTCCCTCGGGTCACCCTTTTTGGGCAGTAGGGTGAGGACAGCCCTTCTGCAGCTTATTGGTAATGACCCTCCGGTTAAACTATCATTGGCTACTTCTAACCAATCCTCTCCCAACATAGCCCCAAAAGACTTAAAAAAGTCAACGGGAAGCCCATCAATGCCTGGTGCCCTTCCATTTTCCATGCCTTTTAATGCAGTGTATAAATCCTGCAAAGACAATGGTTGCTCAAGCTCAACCTGAGCTTCTGCAGTCACCTTTGGGAGCCCATCAAAGAACTGCTGTGTCACTGTTTTGTCCTCTTTGTACTCACACTTGTAGAGCTCAGCATAGAACTCTACTGCCCTCTTTCTAATTTCACTAGGGCTAGTGAGCTCTTGTCCAACAGCTGATTTGAGACAATGAATAATTTTTCTTTGTCCATTCTTTTTCTCTAAACCAAAGAAAAATTTGGATGAGGCATCCATTTCAGATATTCCCTGAAACTTACTTCTCACCAGTGCCCCCTGTGCTCTGATACCCTGTGCTCTGATACCCAGCAGGTCTGCCAATGCAGCTTTTCTCCTCTTGAGGGCCTGAGTATCACCTCGATCTCCTGTGGTCTTCCACTATTTCAATCTCTAGGGCTTTCATTGATCTGGTGATATCCTTGGTGACATTCCTCGTGTATTGATTACAAAATTGTTGAATCTAGATTTTCCCTATATCCCACCATTGTTGAAGGGATACAAAACTGGCCTTTTGAGACCTCCACCTCTCCCAAAAAAACCTGAAACAGTTCCTGAAGTGAGCATCACTCAATAAAGTTATATTAAAATGCCAGTATGCGCTTTTAGGTTTTACATCGTTAATGAACACCACCTCTGTTATTAAACAATGATCAGAAAATCCCACTGGGGTTATCACACTTGATTTACAGACCTGAGATTGATGCTCAAAAACATAAAACCTATCTAACCTGGCCATAGAGATGATGTTCTCTCTCACATGCGCCCAGGTATACTGCCTTGTTCCTCCATGTTGACTCCGCCAAATATCACACAGTTCATTTGTTACAATAAGGCGTTTTAAAAACGTCCTTGAGGCTATATGAGGTTCTTGGTGATTTCTATCTAAATCGCTAACTGTGCAGTTAAAATCCCCAGCATTAAACAAATAATCTTCTTTGTTACATTTCCCAATGGTATTTGATAATGTCTCTAAAAAACATACTCTCTCAACTGTCACCACTGGGGCATATACATTTATCAGACACATATTGATGTTTTCATACCTTGCTCTAACTTTTAATAACCTCCCCTCAACTACCTCTTCAACCTCATATGACAAAGGCAAAAACCCTTTTGAGAACAAGATAACCACACCCCCACTTTTTGAGTTTTTATGACTACACACCACTGAACCCCCCCCCCCCCCCACTCCTGTTGCCACATAACTTCATTTTCCAAATTACTATGCGTTTCTTGTAGAAAAATTATGTCACTTCCCTTTCCCCTCATTAACTCATACACCATGGCTCTTTTTTTAACATCTCTTGCCCCATATACGTTTAAAGAAGAGATCTTAAAACTGCTCATGGATAATAAAAAAAATACAGAGGAAGATACAGCCACCACATCTCTTTACAGAGTTAAAACTGCAACTGAACTCTTTAATTTTCTTTGGAATTTACATCACTTATCACTCTCGTGACCACTTTCTTGAGTCTAGCAATTTCAGGGCTTTTCAAACCTCCCCCTGTAATTTTTGACATCAGAAACTTTGCTGATTCAATAAACAATTCACGTTCAGGGAAAAAATCAGTTACATTGTAATCCTGCATATATTTCTTCCCTTTTGTCAACTTCAGAAATTGACGTATCTTCTCGATCCCATACCTCCCTTCCATCCCATCTATCTCACTATATTGTTGTGATGCGTCAGATGACTCACTCTCGCTATCCTCCCCAGAAGAAAACTCCATCTCTACAACCTGTTCATCTTCAACTGATTTATCCATCTCTACCTTTCTCTTAGAATTAGACCCTTCACCACCCCTTAAATTCTTCCTTTTACTCCTCGGTATTTTGAAAACATCCGCTTCCTTTTCCGTTATTTCAATCTCCTCTTGACCTCCAATTTCATTTTCCAGCACCACCTCAGCGACGGCAGTCGCAATCTCACCTACTGTTTCCCCTCCCTCTTTGTTCTGATCTACCACAATTGCCCCCGTATACACAATGCCTTCCTCTCCTACTTTTCCAACCACATCTGCCCACCTTCTCTCTTCCACTGCACCCGTAGTATTTTCATCCCTTCGCGGTGGTGCGTTAATTGCACCCGCACTAAAGCTACTACCAGGCTCAGCGCGCTCATTCTCTGGACAACTATGCACCAAATGCCCCTCTCTTCCACATCCAAAACATTTCATTGATTCAGTAGATGCATAGAAGACATAATCAAATCCATCAATCTTAAAACTAAACGCTAAATTCAGTTCATCTCCTTCCTTTTTTAAAATCATATGCACTTGTCTCCTGAGACACGACATGTTTCAACAACGGAGATTTACATCCAAAAAGAACCTTCTTTATTGTAGATACGATTTGACCATGGCGAGATAACTCTCGCTCTAACACTTCATCTCTAACAAATGGTGGCACGTTAGAAAGCATAACTTTCTTCGCCGGATTCATAAGCGGAAATACCGGCGTCTGTATCTCCCGCAACACAACACCTCTCTCAACTATCTTATTCACCTTTTCAATTGAATCTAAGAATATCACTACAGCGCTATTCATCCTTGAGGCTGATTTGATGCTATCATACCCAATGATAGCACCCTCAGCCAAGCTACAGTCTTCCACTGAACACCCGGCCGCAGCAGGAATCTTTACTCCATGCCTCCGACTCAGTTTTTCAAACTCTACACTTCCGCGAGTGGCCATTGCAACCAGCCCCACCCACTTCACAACCGCTGATTGTGCCCTCACGAAAAACCAACCTCAAAGATCCCACCACCCCTATATGTGCTTAATGATAGTTAAACAAGATACCCTTAAAACAACTAAACTAATCAATATATATATATATATATATATACATACCAAAACCCGATAGAGTGAAAAGAAATTCCATTCGCTCTCACAATCACTCCTGCTTAACGACTCACTCCCAGCATGCACTCCGACGAGAGAGAGAGATAATTAGAGACAGCATACTTAAATTCACACAGGACACCGGTAAGACAGGAGAAGTACTCCAGATATAACAAACTGACTCTAGCCCCCGATACATAAACTACTGCAGCATAAATACTGGAGGCTGAGACAGGAGGGTCAGGAGACACTGTGGCCCCATCCGATGATACCCCCGGACAGGGCCAAACAGGAAGGATATAACCCCACCCACTTTGCCAAAGCACAGCCCCCACACCACTAGAGAGATATCTTCAACCCCCAACTTACCATCCTGAGACAAGGCCGAGTATAGCCCACAAAGATCTCCGCCACGGCACAACCCAAGGGGGGGGGCGCCAACCCAGACAGGAAGATCACATCAGTGACTCAACCCACTCAAGTGACGCTCCCCTCCTAGGGACGGCATGAAAGAGCACCATTAAGCCAGTGACTCAGCCCCTGTAATAGGGTTAGAGGCAGAGAATCCCAATGGAAAGAAGGGAACCGGCCAGACAGAGACAGCAAGGGCGGTTCCTTGCTCCAGAGCCTTTCCGTTCACCTTCACACTCCTGGGCCAGACTACACTCAATCATATGACCCACTGAAGAGATGAGTCTTCAGTAAAGACTTAAAGGTTGAGACCGAGGTTGCGTCTCTCACATGGGTAGGCAGACCATTCCATAAAAATGGAACTCTATAGGAGAAAGCCCTGCCTCCAGCTGTTTGCTTAGAAATTCTAGGGACAATTAGGTGGCCTGCGTCTTGTGACCGTAGCGTACTTGTAGGTATGTACGACAGGACCAAATCAGAGAGATAGGTAGGAGCAAGCCCATGTTATGCTTTGTAGGTTAGCAGTAAAACCTTGAAATCAGCCCTTGCCGTGACAGGTAGCCAGTGTAGGGAGGCTAGCACTGGAGTAATATGATCACATTTTTGGGTTCTAGTCAGGATTCTAGCAGCCGTATTATTTAGTGCTTTATCCGGGTAACCAGAAAGTAGAGCATTGCAGTAGTTTAACCTAGAAGTAACAAAAGCATGGATTAATTTTTCTGCTTCGTTTTTGGACAGAAAGTTTCAGATTTTTGCAATGTTACCTAGATGGAAAAAAGCTGTCCTTGAAACAGTCTTGATATGTTCGTCAAAAGAGAGATCAGGGTCCAGAGTAACGTCGAGGTCCTTCACAGTTTTATTTGAGACGACTGTACAACCATTAAGATTAATTGTCAGATTGAACAGAAGATCTCTTTGTTTCTTGGGACCTAGAACAAGCATCTCTGTTTTGTCCGAGTTCAAAAGTAGAACGTTTGCAGCCATCCACTTCCTTATGTCTGAAACACAGGCTTCTAGCGAGGGCAATTACTCGATGCCGACACATCTTTCTAGCTGATTTACAAGCTGAAGCTATGTTGCACTTGGTGACCTCTGACTGTTTCATCCAAACATCGTTGGTGCCGACATGGATAACAATATCTCTATTCTCTCTACACTCGCCAGTTTTAGCTTTAGCCAGCACCATCTTCAGATTAGCCTTAACGTCGGTAGCCCTGCCCCCCGGTAAACAGTGTATGATCGCTGAATTATTCGTTTTAAGTCTAATACTGCGGGTAATGGAGTCGCCAATGATTAGAGTTTTCAATATGTCAGAGCTAATGGAGCTAATAGCCTACAGGGGGGCTCAAACCATCCAAGACCCATTGATATATATTTGAGCAAAACACTACTACTACCATATACTACTGTACCCTACTCTATTGTACTGTACCCTACTCTATTGTACTCTACTGAACTGTACCCTACTCTACTGTACTCTACTGTACTGTACCCTACTGTACTGTACCCTACTCTATTGTACTGTACTCTACTGTACCCTACTCTATTGTACTGTGCTCTACTGAACTGTACCCTACTCTACTGTACTGTACTCTACTGAACTGTTTTCTGCTGAATTGTACCCTACTCTATTGTACTCTAGTTGACCGTATTGTACTGTTTTCTGCTGAACTGTACTGTGTTCTACTAAACTGTACCCTACTCTACTGTACTCTACTTGAATGTATTCTACTGTTCTCTACTGTGTTCTAATGTACTGTACTCAAGTTTACTTTACTTGAGCTTCTTACAATTGCAGAAACGGCCCATGTGCTCAGGATCTATTGGTCTTGGCCTTGAGACCACACAGGATCTAGTGGTCTTGGTCTTGGGACCACTCAGGATCTAGTGGTCTTGGTCTTGAGACCACTCAAGAACACTTACATTTGGTCTTTATCTTGTTATGGTCTCAATTAACTGGTTCTGGATAGTGGGACCAATGTTCTGGTCTAAAACTTGGTTCACAAACCATAGGTAACACATGGACTTAGATAGACATTGCATTATTGTCTACCTGTATGTCGCATTATGGCATCTGTGAGAAGATGGGCAGCTTCATTGAGGCCATCTCCATTTAGAAATCGTCAATTGTCTTCTTCTACTATTTCTATGAGTTGGTAAACAAACAGAAAGGGTTCACACTGCCACCTAGTGTGTTGTTTGAAGTGGTAAAACATCAAGGTTGGTGATATACTGCAACCTGCAGTTATGGAATGTTTACTCACAATTATAATTAATTGGCTCTCCCCCTTGATGACCTGAATGGAAGTATGTGATCCTTTCTTAACCCATAGGAAGTCCAACCCAGTTGAATACTTAAAAATTGTGAAAGTCCTCAATAGTGCTGCCCATGCAAAAACATGCTTTTAGGTACTAGAGTCCTCTATCTTTCCCTATGAGGCAACCCAATTGGAGGAAGACAATATTCTCTGATCATTGGCTGATCACTCCCAAACCATAGGAATCCCCACCCAGTTGACTAGTTTTTAATGGTGGAAGCCGTCAATGGCAATGTTTGTAGTAAAATTAGTTTTTTTTTCCATCTAGCGTTCTCTATTTATCTCTATTTTTAAAAACTTACACCAAAACACCTGCTATTTTGCCAAAATAATGAAAGGAAAAGTGAACTAAACATTTAACAACATAATGAATTAGATGCTTAAGTAATTAAATCAATCAACATGTTCCACATTCATACAATCAACATTGAACATTTTACAGAGAACAATAGAGATTATATTTCTGTAAATTCAATTTAAAGGTTTTGAAAATTGGTTAAACGTCATGTTTTTACTATTTAGTTAATTTGTTATGCAAATACATTTTCTCATATGAATCTGTAATAGGTTAATCAGAATGATCACTACTGTGCATGGTGCTCCCTTTACTGCTTATATTTCACTATGTTTCTGTAGTGACCCGTTTAGTGTGGTGGTAAGGAATTCAGGTATACAATATAAACAAAGTGTGTGAGAAGTATATATATCTATCTGACAGATGCTGGAAGACGTGTGTTGAAAGTTGGGAAAAATAGGATACAACTTAGAAAAAAAATATAAACCCCCAAAAGTGCACCACTTCTGTAGAACAACCCATAAATGAATTATAGTTTTAACAAAGTTTTGAGGCTTTACATTGTCTGTTTACATTTACATTGTTTACAAACATTGTAGTAAAACCAGATTATATTCTTCAAGAATCAATGGGTATGAATGGGTATACATTATATCATTCATTTATAAGTACAAAAATGGAGCTATAAATGGTACAAAGACAACAGTGAGATTAGCTTGTCCCAGTATAAATACCATAATACCAGATCCACCATCAGTAGAGTTACTGAGTCTGACCAGGGTCTCTACTGGTGTCAGGGAGAGAGAAGATCCAGACCCACATCTTCATCCATCAGTAGAGTTACTGAGTCTGACCAGGGTCTCTACTGGTGTCAGGGAGAGAGAAGATCCAGACCCACATCTTCATCCATCAGTAGAGTTACTGAGTCTGACCAGGGTCTCTACTGGTGTCAGGGAGAGAGAAGATCCAGACCCACATCTTCATCCATCAGTAGAGTTACTGAGTCTGACCAGGGTCTCTACTGGTGTCAGGGAGAGAGAAAATCCAGACCCACATCTTCATCCATCAGTAGAGTTACTGAGTCTGACCAGGGTCTCTACTGGTGTCAGGGAGAGAGAAGATCCAGACCCACATCTTCATCCATCAGTAGAGTTACTGAGTCTGACCAGGGTCTCTACTGGTGTCAGGGAGAGAGAAGATCCAGACCCACATCTTCATCCATCAGTAGAGTTACTGAGTCTGACCAGGGTCTCTACTGGTATCAGGGAGAGAGAAGATCCAGACCCACATCTTCATACATCAGTAGAGTTACTGAGTCTGACCAGGGTCTCTACTGGTGTCAGGGAGAGAGAAGATCCAGACCCACATCTTCATCCATCAGTAGAGTTACTGAGTCTGACCAGGGTCTCTACTGGTGTCAGGGAGAGAGAAGATCCAGACCCACATCTTCATCCATCAGTAGAGTTACTGAGTCTGACCAGGGTCTCTACTGGTGTCAGGGAGAGAGAAGATCCAGACCCACATCTTCATCCATCAGTAGAGTTACTGAGTCTGACCAGGGTCTCTACTGGTGTCAGGGAGAGAGAAGATCCAGACCCACATCTTCAACCATCAGTAGAGTTACTGAGTCTGACCAGGGTCTCTACTGGTGTCAGGGAGAGAGAAGATCCAGACCCACATCTTCATCCATCAGTGATGATGTCACTGTTACTGTGAATAGTGAGTATTTTAGTTGTTGTTGTTGTTATCTTATCACTCAAACCTATTGAAATACCCACAGATTATCAGCCAAAGACCACACTGACTTCAGACAAAGAAGACGTATTCACAGGAGACAGAGTGACACTGAGCTGTACTGTAGAGTCGCCTGGATGGAAGTTTTACTGGTACAGACACAGACCAGACTCTACTCCAGTAACCACAGCCTCTAGATACTCCTACACACTCAGCAGGGTCAGTGTCTCTGATGGAGGACAGTACTGGTGCAGAGCTGGGAGAGGAGACCCAGTCTACTACACCCTGTACAGTGACCCAGTCCAGATAAACATTACTGGTGAGTCTAAAACAGTTTTATGTTAAAATTATGCTATTGTATATGGATAGACAGTAATCTATGGTATAATATTTGTCTGTTTACTGTATCACAACAATGATAGATAACTTGAAGCTATAGTGCAACTGTTTATTCAGTTTTCTGTGTTGTGTCTATGCAGAGAGACCTGTTGCTGTTCTGACCCTCCAACCCAACTGGACCCAGATATTCATTAGAGAGACTGTCACTATGAGATGTGACATACAGGGAGGTGGAGACACTGACTGGAACTACAGATGGTATAAGAATAGTCCGGTAGTGATCTCCTTTAACACAAAGCCTGAGTACAGAATCAGTCCTGTCTACATGTCTAACAGTGGATCATATACCTGTGAGGGTGTAAAGGGAAACAAGTTCTCCAAGACCAGTGATGCTGTAAAACTGACCGTGTCTGGTAAGTCTATCTAATCAAGTATAAATTAAATTGGGTTCAGTAGAATACTTTCTAAGACTGAAAGGTTGAAACCTGTCCTCTATCAAATCACAGATCAACCCCAACCTGTCCTGAGTATCTCTCCTCAGTGGCTGAACCCTGGAGACTCAGTGACTCTGAACTGTAAAGTTGACAAGACGTCTACAGGCTGGAGGTTCTCCTGGTACAGGGCTGTTCCCCACAGAGCTGGGTTACCCTCCCTATCAGACAAGTCTTACTCTCTACAGCCCCTATCTGACAATGGGACTAGTGAAGACTCCTACACTCTGATCCCTGCTGGTCCTACTCACACAGGAGGATATGTGTGTAGAGCTGGGAGAGGAGACCCAGTCTATGACACACTCTACAGTGAACCTCAGTTTCTCTGGTCAGGAGGTAACCAACTGCATTGAAACTGTATTAAATCATCTTTAAGTCACCCTCATGTGTCTATATAACTATAGGTTTGGCTGTCTCTCTTTGTTACAGATCTGCAGCCTTCAGTGTCTCTTACAGTACTTCCCAACAGAACTCAACATTTTACATCAAAGTCTCTCTCACTGAGCTGTGAGCTGAAGGGGAACTCTACTGGATGGAGACTGAAGAGACACACAGAGACAGCATGGCTGCCAGAGTGTGTCTCTACCTGGAGATCAATAACAGAATCCACCTGCACCATCACATCATTGGACACATGGTACAGTGGAGTGTTCTGGTGTGAGTCTGGATCAGGAGAGTACAGCAATGCTGTCAACATCACAGTAAATGGTACGTCTATTGTACAACATTCGCTAATCTTTCATAAATACATGTATAATAATATGTTCAATTCTGTAACTGAATGACTGCATCTCATAAATACACGCTCATAAGATGTTGATGTATTGTGAGTGATGACTCCAGATTTACAGTATTATTTATATATTATGTTACACAGATGGTGATGTGATCCTGGAGAGTCCTGTCCATCCTGTGACTGAAGGAGACTCTGTGCCTCTGACCTGTACATTTAGACATCAGGGAACAAATCCTAACCCCAAGACTGATTTCTACAAAGATGGAACACTCATCAAGAATGAGACCACAGGAGAGATGACCATCCCTACAGTATCCAAGTCAGATGAAGGATTCTATAAGTGTAAATCTGATGAAGGAGAATCACCAGAGAGCTGGGTGACAGTGAGAGGTGAGAAAACATTTATGATCACAAGTTAGTTACCTTTTTATTATCTGTGTGAAAATCATGTGATTTAAGTTTTGATGTTAAAATAGTTTTGGATTTCCACTTCCCTAGAAAATATGATCTGTCAACTAAATTGCCAAAGATGGGCCAGCCTACTTTATTTTCATGCTCTATACCATAAATATATATCCTCTCTGTCTGTCCTGTTCTCTCACCAGATACATACAGGAATTGAACTACTTTATTTATTTTCCACCTCAGAGTCTGATGGTGTTGTTCTGTTCTCTCTCCGGTCGTAGCTCCTGGATCCTCTACATCAGTCCTAGTAGCAGTGGTTGTGGGTCTGGTTGTTGCTGGTGTTCTACTGGTCATTCTCCTGGTCCTGCTGGTGAGATATCAAAACAGAAAAGGTAAGACTTTTGAAATGTATCATTTAATATTATTATGTTTAGAATCAAAATGTCTAAATAAAAATTAAAATAGTTGGAGAAAGTTCAGTACATAACACAATGTGTTTGTCATTACAGGTTCCTGTTTCAACAGAATATTCTGGTGAGTACACCTGTCTCTCAACTATATTGATACATACAGTATAACATCTTCTCTGTGCTTCTTATGCTGAGTGTCTCTCTCCCTGTAGGCCCCCTCAGCCCCAGAGAACCAACCAGGACCCCCAACAGGACCAAGGATCTACCCAGGGTCAGGCTCCTGATACTGTTTATACATGTCTACATGGTCAGTCTCTCAGCCCAGACCTCTACCAGTCTCATCTCTGTAACCTCATACACTGACTCATCTACATGCACTTTGTATAACAACCAGCTTTGGGGACAAAATCATTTAAATTCCGGTCAATTCAGAAAGTTAACCAAATTCATTATACTTCCCAATTGATCCCTAGTCAAGCTTAGGATAACCAACCTAAAAATCTAAACAAAATATCTCTCTTCTCTGACCAACAGGTGACGCTAACATCTACGATACGATCAATTCCTCAGACAACAATGATAACGGTAGTGTAATGTAATGTTTTCAGTATGAATGTGTAGTAGTCTGCTGCTCTTCATTTAATATGACATGTAGAGTTTGACTAAGTGGAGGTGTTTGTGTATTATGTCTCAGATGTTGCTGGTGCTTCTGCTGCTGGACCAAGTCATGTGACTTACGCCCAGATTCAGCTGAAAAAGTTGGCCAAGAAAAAGAAAGGTGATCCTCAACTGTGACAAATGTAGCAGTGTATCCCAGAGGGAAAAATAATCTAATGTAATTGTACTGAAAAGAGTTGTGTGAGAAAATGGCTCTGTGATTTGAGAACTGAAATACTGGTGGTTCTTGTTGCTGCCTATCCTTGTATATTCTGCAATAATTGGCTGTTGAGACTGTTCTGTAATTATAATTTTTTTCATGGCAATTCACTACAAAACTGTAATCGACATTTCATGTAGATGTATATTTACAAATTCTTCCTTCTCCTCAGAAAAGAGAAATTATCCTAAAGACTATCCAGTCTACTCTGAGGTGAAGACAGGGAAAGCCACAGGTAAGACCCATTCTACAGGTTGGCAGTCATTAAAACCTTAATTCGTCATTTCTGAGTTTGGGACGAAGAGGCAGAATATGCAATAATCTAAGTCCTTCATTTGTTGACTGGAAATGTCCATTGTCAGCAGCAGCTGGACCTGTTGATGTGACCTATGCTGAGGTTGACCTCCAAAAGAGGGCCAAAGCCAAGAAGAAGAGAGGTAAGACTGAACATCCCTCCTTCCATATTCCCCTTATCAGAACCTCGTAACTCTTTGACCCCATATTGAATAATTGTATAAATTATTCTGTATATATCTGTATATTATTCAGTTTATTATTCTAGATATTAATCTGTATATAACTTCATATTACTCTGTATGTAACTGTATATTATTCCATATATAACTGTATGTTAGTCCATATATAACTGTATAGAACTGTATATTACTCTGTATATTATTCCATATAGAACTGTATAGAACTGTATATTACTCTGTATATTATTCCATATTAACTGTATAGAACTGTATATTATTCCATATATAACTGTATATTATTCCATATATAACTGTATAGAACTGTATATTACTCTGTATATTATTCCATATATAACTGTATAGAACTGTATATTATTCCATATATAACTGTATATTATTCCATATATAACTGTATAGAACTGTATATTACTCTGTATATTATTCCATATTAACTGTATAGAACTGTATATTATTCCATATATAACTGTATATTATTCCATATATAACTATATTACTCTGTATGTAACTGTATATTATTCCATATATAACTGTATGTTAGTCCATATATAACTGTATAGAACTGTATATTACTCTGTATATTATTCCATATTAACTGTATATAACTGTATATTATTCCATATATAACTGTATATTATTCCATATATAACTGTATGTTAGTCCATATATAACTGTATAGAACTGTATATTACTCTGTATATTATTCCATATATAACTGTATAGAACTGTATATTATTCCATATATAACTGTATATTATTCCATATATAACTATATTACTCTGTATGTAACTGTATATTATTCCATATATAACTGTATATGTATAGTCGGGGGAGCTGCCACTCAAGTCCCTAGCCTTTTACAATCATGGCCCTCTGTCTGGTTTCGGTCACCGTTTTATTTACTGACTTTTTTTCATATATTCCATATATAACTGTATAGAACTGTATATTATTCCATATATAACTGTATAGAACTGTATATTATTCCATATATAACTGTATATTATTCCATATATAACTGTATAGAACTGTATATTATTCCATATATAACTGTATATTATTCCATATATAACTATATTACTCTGTATGTAACTGTATATTATTCCATATATAACTGTATATAACTGTATATTATTCCATATATAACTGTATATTATTCCATATATAACTGTATAGAACTGTATATTATTATGTATATAACTGTATATTATTCCATATATAACTATATTACTCTGTATGTAACTGTATATTATTCCATATATAACTGTATAGAACTGTATATTATTCCATATATAACTGTATATTATTCCATATATAACTATATTACTCTGTATGTAACTGTATATTATTCCATATATAACTGTATATAACTGTATATTATTCCATATATAACTGTATATAACTGTATATTATTCCATATATAACTGTATATTATTCCATATATAACTGTATATTATTCCATATATAACTGTATATAACTGTATATTATTCCATATATAACTGTATATTATTCCATATATAACTGTATATTATTCCATATATAACTGTATATTATTCCATATATAACTATATTACTCTGTATGTAACTGTATATTATTCCATATATAACTGTATATAACTGTATATTATTCCATATATAACTGTATATAACTGTATATTATTCCATATATAACTGTATATTATTCCATATATAACTGTATATAACTGTATATTATTCCATATATAACTGTATATTATTCCATATATAACTGTATATTATTCCATATATAACTGTATATAACTGTATATTATTCCATATATAACTGTATATTATTCCATATATAACTGTATATAACTGTATATTATTCCATATATAACTGTATATTATTCCATATATAACTGTATATTATTCCATATATAACTGTATAGAACTGTATATTATTATGTATATAACTGTATATTATTCCATATATAACTGTATATTATTCCATATATAACTGTATATTATTCCATATATAACTGTATATTATTCCATATATAACTGTATATTATTCCATATATAACTGTATAGAACTGTATATTATTATGTATATAACTGTATATTATTCCATATATAACTGTATATTATTCCATATATAACTGTATATTATTCCATATATAACTGTATATTATTCCATATATAACTGTATATTATTCCATATATAATTGTATAGAACTGTATATTATTCCATATATAACTGTATATTATTCCATATATAACTGTATAGAACTGTATATT